>NC_069501.1:147541185-147723685 GCF_027579735.1 Bombina bombina | reverse complement strand
TACTTTCAGGGCCTTTCGGACCTTAGCTAAATCGGGCCCCAAGGCTGAACACTATAGAGTTCTGTTCAATGTCAGAAAACGTTAGTAGGTTGCAGTAACTAAAGTCCAATGGTTACTGATGCTCAAATAGTACAATATACCCAGTGGGTACAGATAGTGAGATTGTCACGAGATACCAGGTAGGTACAGCAGGCACAGCTAGTTAGTGGAAAGCTGTCACTGGTTTAACAGACGCAGGAGACTCAGCAAGTATAGGATACCCTGCAGGTACTGTTAGTGAGAATGTCACGGAATACCAGGTTGGTACAGCAGGCACAGTTGGTTTGAGGAAAGCCATGACTGGTATAGTAGACACAGGATTCTCAGCAGGCACAGGATACCCATTGGGGACTGTTGGTAAGACGGACATGGGATACCAGGTAGGTACAGCAGGCACAGCTAGTTAGTGGAAATCTGTCACTGGTTTAACAGACGCAGGAGACTCAGCAAGTACAGGATACCCTGCAGGTACTGTTAGTGAGAATGTCACGGAATACCAGGTTGGTACAGCAGGCACAGTTGGTTTGAGGAAAGCCATGACTGGTATAGTAGACACAGGATTCTCAGCAGGCACAGGATACCCATTGGGGACTGTTGGTAAGACTGACATGGGATACCAGGTAGGTACAGCAGGCACAGCTAGTTAGTGGAAATCTGTCACTGGTTTAACAGACGCAGGAGACTCAGCAAGTACAGGATACCCTGCAGGTACTGTTAGTGAGAATGTCACGGGATACCAGGTTGGTACAGCAGGCACAGTTTGTTTGAGGAAAGCTGTAATTGTTAAAGCAGATACAGGATTCTAAGCAGGCACATGTAACATACCTGTACCTTTAAATCCTAAATACCTCCCATTCTCCTCTTTCCTTTAAAATTCCCACTTCCTGCTAAACCAAATTGCTTAATTATTGAGTATACCTTGTGCCTAGCAGTGCTCTCTAATTCTGAGAGATGTTTTTGCCTACATAACTTTGTTACTTTTGAATCCCTTGAAGTTACTTCATTTTGTACACAGACACTGTCTGTGTACAATCAACTTTCTATTACTTATTGTTACCAGCAGCCTGGAGTTCATCACCTCTTTACACAGACGCTGTCTGTGCATCTCCAGCTCAAGTCATTCCACCTGCACGCAGTTCAGTCTCTCACAGAAGCTGTCTGTGCTTCAACATAACATCATACTCGGCTGCACGCTCTCTGATCTAACCACAAGTACTTTGTATAAACTTTCTTGTCAAACCTTTCACATATTACCTTGAATCATCCAATATTGCATTGATCAACATATACCTCGCAATCCAATCTGTTTATACTTAACTACTTTATACCGTTACTGCGCTTCCAAAGATAATTCATCTGACTATCACTTGATAATCATTACTGTAACCTTACTTCTCGAACTAAAGGTAACTAACTCTGACTTGACATTGTCAGAGAGTAGTTTTCAAAGTGAAACTTTGTTTCTTTCCATTCAGTATCACTGCTACATTACTCACTGAATAGTTTAAGTCAAAGAAATATGTTGAATCATGACAGAATAATCAAGCCTAAAAAATTGTGTTTAATGTGTTGTATTCCTATAAAACATACGCTTCTGTATAAAATGGATCCAGCAGAATTAACTACACAGCTGAACCAAAAAACGGATTATTTAGCTTGATGTCTCACTGAAGTACAGGCAGAAAACAAAGTGTTAAAAGATTTAATGAAAGACAATGTCTCCTAAAACTCACGTATCACCTGAAACCAATATAAACCCTCCAAAGATTTTTTTCTGGGAAAAGATCAGAATATAGAAGTTTTAAAAATGATTGCAACTTATTATTTACAATGAAACCATGTACTTATTCAACTGATAGAATACAAGTTTGCACTACTATTTCCTATTTATCTGGGGAACCCAGAATATGGGCTGATCATTTTTTTGAGACAAATGACCCTATTTTGAATTCAATTGTGGATTTCTTTTCTGCTATGACCATACTATATGAAGATGTTAACAAACAGTTAAATGCTGATAATCACTTACGAACCTTAAAACAGGGGAAGAGGCCTGTTGAGGAATATATTACAGAGTTTCAAATGTGATCGGCTGATTCTGAGTGGAATCAGATTAGTTTAAGAAATCAATTTAGGTTAGGCCTTGCTGAGACTTTAAAAGACGAATTATCTCGAATAGAGTTACCAAACACCTTAGAGGAATTAATTAAATTAAGTATTAAACTTGATCGAAGGATTCGTGAAAGAAAAGCAGAAAGACTTTCATCAGAACTTCACACAAGAAAACTTACAACTTCTTTTTCAGAGAAACCTATTTCAAGTGATACTCCTATGGAAATTGGTACAAATAAAGGCCCACTGTCACAGGAAGAAAAATCCAGACATCACAAGCAAAATTTATGTCTATATTGTGCAAGTAAGGATCATTTGGTCTCCAATTGTTCAATCCTATGCAGACAAAAACGGGGTAAGAATTTAAATATAAATTCTCTTACATCTAAAATACCTTTATCACATGTCTCATTGAGTTTATAATTACAGTGGGATCAACATCAACTCAAGATTGAATCAGTAATAGACTCAGGAGCCCATGGGTTATTCATGGATCATACATTTGTCTCAGTTAATAACATTCCCATTGTTATGAAACAGAAACCTATCCATGTGAAAGTTATTGATGGTACATTAATTCAGAATGGCCCTATAACACATCATACAATCCCTCTTCTTGTATCCACTCCTGAAGGACATACAGAAAATTTATCATTTGATATTATACCCACTTCTTTATATTCAGTAATACTAGGCTACCCATGGTTGACCAAACATAACCCAGTCATTGATTGGAAAGAGAATAGGATTACCCTCAATTCCCCATATTGTCAAAGTACATGTTATCCCCAAATACGTATTTCTAATTTAAACACCGTCATACCTCATGAATATGAGGATTTATCTGAAGTATTTGACTTATAGGAAGAAGATGTTCTGCCACCTCACAGGATATATGATTCTCCAATTGATATTAAACCTGGCTCTCAGATTCCTTTTGGGAAGATTTATCCCCTTTCTGAGCCTGAATTGAAACACTTGAGACAATATTTAGACGAAAACCTGAAAAAAGGTTTCATAACACCATCTACATCACCAGCAGCATCAGGTATCTTCTTTGTTAAAAATAAGGATGCCACTTTAAGACCAATAAAAGATTACAGGTCACTTAACAACATAACAATTAAAAACCGTTATCCACTACCTCTGATTCCAGAATTATTAGAGAGTTTAAAATACTACTGTATACACAAAGTTAGATCTCAAAGCTGCATACAATCTCATTAGAATTCGAGAGGGTGACGAGTGAAAAACAGCTTTTCGGACACATTATGAACTTTTTGAATATAGGGTAATGCCTTTTGGTTTATGTAACGCCCCTGCCACATTTCAGTATTTCATCAATGACATCTTCAGGGAATTGATGGATACTTGCATAATTATTTACCTAGATGACATTTTGATATATTCAAAAGATATAAAAGAACATTTAAAACATGTTCGTTGTGTTCTAACCAGGCTGAGAGACCAGACACTTTTCACTAAACTTGAAAAGTGTCAATTCCATGTAAACCGCATTAAATTTTTTGGATACATAATTTCCTCCAACGGTGTAGAAATGGATCCTGATAAGATTTCAGCCATCCTTAACTGGCCCCGACCTTAACTGGCTCTACAAAGATTCTTGGGATTCTCAAATTTTTATAGGAAATTTATCATCAACTTTTCTTCGATTTTTAAACCTTTGACAAACTTAACAAAACAAAACCAAAGGTTTACTTGGAACTCGGATGCACAATTTGCTTTTGATGAACTTAAATCTAAATTTTCTACAGCTCCAATATTACATTTACCAAACCCACAACACCAATACATACTTGAAGTTGATGCATCAAATACTAGTATAGGAGCTATACTTTCACAAAGACCTACTCAGTCCTCTCCAATACATCCTATATCATTTAACTCAAGAACCCTACAACCAGCAGAAACCAACTATTCAGTTGGAGACAAAGAACTTTTGGCTATAAAATGTGCTTTAGAATCCTGGCGACATTTGCTTGAAAGAGCTTTACAACCATTCCTGATATTCACTGACCATAAAAACCTAGAATATTTAAAGAAAAATGCCACACTATCTTCCAGACAGGTACGCTGGAGTCTATTTTTTGACAGATTTGACTTTCTTATAACTTACAGACCAGGAAAAAAAAACATGAAGGCTGATGCCTTATCTCGATTCTCTGAAGTTGTACCTAACTCTAATTTTCCAACAACAGTTATACCAGCTACAAAGTTTCTTGCCACTTTAACTACATTAGAGATGGATATATTAAAATCTCTTGACTCGGATACTGAAATTCCAATCAAAAGTCTTAACAAAAACTCTAATGGTTTATACTATCATGGAGATTATTTATATATACCTTCAGAACTACGTCATTCCGTAATGACACATTTTCATGATTCTCTTTTAGCAGGTCATCAAGGAATTAAGAAAACAATTGAACTGATTCACATAACTTTCTGGTGGCCTCATATGGATGATCACATTGAAGAATATGTAAAGACATGTCATATATGTGCCAGGAATAAATCTGAGCGTAAAAAAACATTTGGTTTACTTACACCACTTCCAATACCAGAGATCCCTTGGACAGTAATCTCTATGGACTTCATTGTTGAACTGCCTCCTTCTCAACAATGCAATACCATCATGGTTGTAATAGATCACCTAACTAGACTGGCACATTTTATTCCCCTAAGACATCTACCAAGTGCATTAGAAACAGCAAAAGTTTTCTTTTCACAAATTGTAAAACTTCATGGTTTACCTAAAACCATCATTACTGATAGGGGAACCAGTTTACTTCAAAGTTTTGGAAGGCTCTCTGTAAATTATTACACATCGAGTCCAGATTGTCTACATCATATCATCCACAGACTAATGAACTTACAGAAAGGACGAATCAGATATTAGAGCAATTCTTTTTTTTTTTTTTTTAATTTCTTTTTTATTGATTTCCAAACACATGGTGCTTAAAGTACACACACTTGTCACATTTTAACAACAATATATCGTCTTTATACAACAAAATAAATTAGACACTTTAAAGATAATTTTATATTCTATATAACTTCCCAAAACCATCCTGCTTAACCCTGGGTGCTAAATACACCAACCTTACATGAAGGAAGGGAAATGGAAAGAGCAAAAAGAAGAAAAGAAAAAGAAGAAAAGAAAAGGAGAAAGAAACGACTTCTGTCTGGTTTATCTTGAACTTCTATCAAATTGACCACGATCTACATTGAGTTATATTCATGTGTCCATGTATGTATCGTGTCCATTCTCTAAATTTCTTTTTATTAGTTTCCACACACAACTTCTGTCTGGTTTATCTTGATCTTCTGTCATATTGACCATAATCTATATTGAATTATATTCATGTGTCCATGTATGAATTGTGTCCACACTCAATAACCAACCACATACACATATTCACATCAATCCAGTCAACCCAAATACAAGAAGAAAAAAAAAAAAAAACAATCCCCAAATCCTCAACATACTCTCTTAACTAGGTGACCATTCTCTAGGGTAGTGCCCTGTAAGTATATTTTGGAGGACAAAAATGGAGTTGCTCAGTGGGCGAACTATCTGAATTTGAGTGCTATTCGGGAGCGACTTAATGATAGCCTCCCATTTATGAAAGAAGGCGTGCACCTGGTCATTATTTAAGTTTTTTATATTATACTGTTCCATAGTAATTTGCATGATAACTGCTTTCTTATTATCTATATATTTTAACGCCTGCGCAGCCTTCCAGTTTTTCAGAATAATATTACGGGCAAGCATCAATAATGTATTGACAAGCTTATATTCCCTACCACCCGTTGACCGCGTAGTGAGGAACACAACATCTTGCGGACCTATATTTATGCCAGGGCAAACTACTCGCCTAATCCAGTAGAATATCTTAATCCAAAATTGCATAATCTTAGGACAAAACCATAGACAATGCATAATATCAGCATTTTCTAGACTACATTTTGCACAAAGATGTATTTTTTTATACCACATGGTCATTTTACTTGGGGTAATATAGACATTGTATAATACCTTAAGCTGGGATTCACGCCACGCTGTAGGGACCCATGTATCATTAATTATTTTGAGACTATTCTGTATGTCTATAATATCTATCTCTGGGAAGTGTTTTAGCCATATCCAGCGTATATACTTAATTTGTCTAGTTTTAATATTGGCGTTCAGAATCTTGTATAAGTTAGATATTGAGAAACTTCCTGCTTGATAGATTTTTATCCCAGTTGCGAGCGGAGCCGTAGTCCAATTGGGCTTGAATTCTGTCTGAACATAGGTTAAATAATGCCGTATTTGGAGATAGGCGAAAAACTCCTTATTCAGAATTCCATATATAAATCTAAGAGTATCAAATGTATCAATTAGACCAGGCTCCTCCATCAACCATGCAACATACCTCAAACCTTTCTCCCACTAGCCCTGAAAAACCTGGGATTGGTACCCCGGTTGGAATTCTGGGTTTCCTTGGATTGTCAGAAATTCAGTCGCAAATGGAATCACCTTGATTTCCAAACAATATTTTTGCCACACCCTGACAACATTTTTAAACATAATCAGATTGTCAATGTTAGAGGGGAGCTTTCTAATTGGGCAGTGCAGTATAGCTTTTAAATCAAATGGAGCGATAATTCTAGATTCAAATTGAAATAAGGTAACATACTCCTTTTCAGTAATCCAGTCAATAGTGTATTTTAATATTGTAGCCCAATTATAGTATTTAATATTAGGGAACGATAGGCCAGCAGCCAAGCTAACATTCATTAGCCTATTTAACGCAATCCGTGGCTTTCCCCCCTTTCAGATAAACTTAGAGCATATCTGATTAAATCTGACAATATCTCTATTTTTGAGTAAAACAGGAATATTCTGTAACAGATACAATAGTTTAGGAAATAAAATTGTCTTAATCAGCATGAAACATGGTATGAGTGAAATCGGAAGATTTATCCAGTTATCTAGATGTTTCTGTATTTCCTGGAAACAGGAAGGAAAATTTAGAGTATACCACTCTGATGGATTATTACTAAGAATGATGCCTAAATAATTTATGTGGATAGTTTCTTTGAAAGGATGTGTCATATTACCCTTTAATGGTTTCCTTATCCATAGTAACTCCGATTTGCTTGAGTTAATTTTATAGCCCGAAACTGAGCCAAACAGATGAAGTATTTTGAGTAATATTGGTAGGTCAACCTCCATATTGTTAAGGAAAAGCAATAGGTCGTCTGCATATAATAATAAAATAAACTTATGCCCCCGGATAGAGATACCCTCTAATTGATCACGCAACAGTATAGCCAATGGTTCAAGTGATAAGTTAAATAGAAGGGGGGATAATGGGCATCCTTGCCTTGTACCTCTATGAAGAGAAAAAAAATCTGTAAATGCATTGTTTACTATGATTGAGGAGACAGGGTTACTATATATCAGCTTGACAAAATTAACAAAATGGCCGCTAAATCCAAATTTATCAATTGCCGTATGCAGGTGACCCAAATCTACATAATCGAATGCTTTCTCCGCATCCAACGCCACAACTGCAGCATTCAACCTGTCCCCTACTTCTGGCAAATTATTCCAAAAATAATCTAGGATCAGCATAGTTTTACGAATACTTTTTACTGGATTTCTCCCCTGCATAAAGCCAACTTGATCTTCATGTATAATATTTCTAAGGACCGGTTGTAATCAAGTAGCGATAATTGAGGTCAATAACTTATAATCTGAGTTTAATAATGATATAGGTCTATATGATTCAACTCTCTCCGGTTCCTTATTTTTCTTTAAAATAAGCGAGATATTGGATGCTATGAAGTATTTGGAACAACTTGGATGCGAGCCATAGTAGCTGTTAAATAATTTATGCAGGATTGGGGTCACCTCCTCTTGTAGTATTCTATAGAATTCTATCGGGAGGCAGTCAGGCCCAGGAGCTTTATTCAGACTAGCTTGTTTAATTGCAGCATTTATTTCTTGTAATGTAATTGGCAGATTTAAATCTCTAGCTTCCTCCGATGAGATTCTTGGGAGTTTTAGTCTGGACCAGAATGCCTCTCTATCTATATGGTTAGAAGGATCTGCACTATAGATTCCTTGGAAGTATTTATAAAATACTTTTTTTATTTCTTCTGTTTGCGTATACCTGTTACTATTCTGTCTAATAGCTGTAATCCGGTTACTATCTCTTGGTTTGGCAATTCTAGCAAGATACTTTGCAGCCCGGCCGGTAAAGCCTCTATATAGCGCTTTCTGTTTTAGATCCTCTTGCGCAGCCTTCTGTTTTAAAAAAATAGTCCACTGGGATTTAGCCTCACTATACCTCTTCCAATTATCATTGGATCTGAGGGCTATATATGAATTATAGCAATTCCTGACTGTATTTGAAAGTTGTAACTCTGTCTGTTTAGTTTTCCTTTTTAATATACTTAGACAAGCTTTGATGTGTCCTCTAAGAACAGCCTTCGCTGCCTCCCAATAAATTTCGGTTTTCTCCAAGTAATCCCCATTAAAATTATAATACTCAGCCCATTTATTTTTGAGATAATTCTGGAATCCACTATTAGTTAATAGATATTTGGGGAAAAATAAATTATTATTAACCTCCCTTTTAAAAACATTACAACCAAACTCCAGGGAAATAATGGCATGATCTGACAACACAATATCTTTGATGTCAGTTTTACAGTCAATGCCAAGCAAATTTTCTGCAATTAAGAATATATCAATTCTGGAGAGGCTTTGAAAACTTGATGAGGCGCATGTGTATGCCTTAGTGTCTGGATGATGGACCCTCCAGATATCCCGCACCCCCAGTTGGGCACATAACTTTTGAAATATACGAGTTTTCCGATCCCCCTTATATAATTCCTTCCTACCAACTCTATCTAAGTTAGGAAGGGGTGTTAGATTAAGGTCTCCCACTATTATTAAATTCTGTCCCACAAATCCCAGTAACTTATTAATTAAATTATTCCAGAAATGTGTATCTAAGACGTTAGGACCGTATACATTACAAATTGTGAAACAGACTGAATTAATTTTTATCTTCATGATTTGGAATCTACCTCCAGGATCCTGTTCTAAGCTAATTATTTCATGCGTTAATTGTTTATTAAGTAGAATTGCCAATCCTTTCTTCCTGCCTTCCCCTGCTAATGCCACAACTTCACCCACCCATTATGTTTTTAGTTTCATAATCTCAGAATCTTTTAGGTGAATTTCCTGCAACATAACTATATCGGGTTTGTATGTCCCAAGCAATCTAATAATAGCTTTCCTCTTAATTGGGGAGGTTATCCCACCTACATTCCAGGAGAGGAGATTTAAGGAGCACATATCCACCTTCATTCCTTTGATTGTATAAGTAAAGTATATAATCCCATCAGTGGAGATAACCAACAACGAAAAAAAAAAAAAAAAAAAAAGGATGCATACATACCAAACACATCCATAAACCAGCAAACCACATACAAACACATCCAGAAGCTCACTGGCTTCCATACGATCTTAACTTCCATATCAAGGCCTGACTACCTGTCTAGTATATGTTTTGATTCACTATCTTTATTGTATACCCTGCTCCTTACAGAAAGCCTGCACTTCTTTGTAGTTGTTTAATACCTTCTGATTACCATCTATTGATAGTACTAACTTGGCCGGGTATATCATCCTGACATTGTGATTTGCATTTAGGAGTTTAGAACAGAACGGCGTCATCTCTTTACGTTTTGCTACCGTCTCACTGGAGAAATCTTGGAAAATTAAAATTTTGTGTTGCTCTATCATAAATGGATACATTTTCCTATACTGCCGGAGAAAAGTTACTTTGTCTTGAAAATTTAAAAACTTCAGTACAATGGGTCTGCTAACGCTGTGATCTTTTCTCACAGATCGTGGTGCCCCTATTCTATGAATCCTCTCTATAAGCACTGGTGAAGCTAGATTAATTCCAAGACTCTGAGGTAGAGTGACCACAGCAAAGTGCATCAAGTCTTGATAAATATCAATTTCTGGAAGACCGATAATTCTAAGGTTGTTATGTCTGGATCGGTCCTCCAGATCTTCAACTCTAGCTTGTAACTTATCAACACGCTCCATATAATCTGCAGTGATAGGTTCAGTGGAGTTAAGTTTGTCCTTAACGTCTGTAATTCTGATCTCTACCTCTGATAACCTTGTGGAGAATTGCCTTATCTCTGCCGTAAGACTACAAATATCATTTTTAATGTCTGATTTCATGCTATCCAATTGTGGTGTAATTATCTTAGTAATTTGAGAAACAAGTTCCTGCATATCAATGTGTATATCGCTCTGGGTTTGTGATGAATCTAATGTCTGATCAGTGCGTTTAGCCATTTTCTTTTCTTTTTGTTTGACAGGCATAGTAGGAGAAAAATTCCGAGTTGTAACTATAAATTTATCCATACAAGCTCACTGCTAGGCCACTCAAGGTGGGTGTGCCGCAAATTTTACAGAACTATTAAGTTTGTGTATTGTGCGCCAGTGTTAAAAAAAAATAGCAAAAAAGTTTGCGAATATAAAAAATAGATGAACAAGGTGAGAAGAAGAAAGAGAGAAGAAACAAGAGAAAAAGAAAAAAAGAAGAAGAGAGAAAAAATGTGCCTGTGCTACTGAGCCAGATAGTGCTGGCCGGTGTCTGAGTGAAAAAAAATCAGTGAGCAGAACAAAGAGAGAAAAAGAAAAAGAGAAAAAAGGAGAGTGTGAGGGAAGGAGTGGCCAAACAGAGATAAGTCCCTAATTTCTGCTTATTTGTAATTTTTAAAGGAGTTTGAATTGTTATAAATCACACTTATAGATACCACCAATCTCCTGGGTGAGTATGTTACGGAATCAACTAGTGACAATTTAGAAGTGATTAAACTCTATATGCATATATCTATTTATTCTCAGGAAGATTCCAGCATTTGCCCTTAGATATATCTATTGTCAGGCTAACCTATACAGCAAATCTTGTTTTATGGTTATATCTCAAAAGATTAGTTTTCTAGCAATGTTCCAATTGTATCTACTAATCTATACACAATAAAGAGAGAGTCTGACAACCTGATTAATATACCTAGCATGTATACTAAAAACTTGAACAGGAGACCAAACGATTTAAGTAATACTATCTAACTAGAGGTTGTGGCCAGAAAACACCAAAAGCCTTCTTTATAAATTTAAGTAAATGCCCTCAGATATGCCATATATCATTTAGCTACAATTGCAATATGATCTGATACCCTTAGTCTTAGACAGCAGATTATTCTTCTTAAACCAATATTTGTGATACAGGCTATAATCCTGGACCCATGAGAGAGAAACATTGCCTTCTTATGTCAGTATTCTACAGCATATTTGTTAATAAGTAATAACGACTTAGAATGAATTGTTAAAAGAGGGTCATGCAATACTAAATATCTGTGTACGTAGGTACTTTGCTGAATGTTACTTAAACTTGAATATTCAAATATCCAGTGGTGAGAGTAATAGATAAATACTTTTAGACTTGCAGATCATAGCATAGAAAAATGCTCCCATGTACTTTCATATACAACACAAATATGATAAGAATGTTCAGGAGGAGTCTCCTGTCAAGATAATGCAATAACCCCCCCGATAATGATTAGTCCATACAATCACCATGCAGGAATATTACCCATCCAATATGTCCCGTGCTCCACGTGCCCCAAAGAGGCCAAGCGTCTCTCTACTAATTCTACTTGAGGGGTCCGTATCTATGTTACACCGCCATTACAATATTTGTATACAGAGTACCTTGATTATACAGGCGGGATTGTTTCAGAACGCTATCCCAAGGCTTTCCTGGACTCAAGCTGTATCGTTTTGAGAAGCACCTTCTGCCCGCAGGGCCCTGCTTGACACACCTCCTCCGTTCGATGGTCCAGGTCCCCCACCATCTTTCCACTGAGCGTAGCCTTTACCGAGACTGGACTTGACGCTACCGTCGCAGCGCCCCAGGACGTCTGGATTCATCCGCCAAACCACCACCGGCTCTGTTTCTGTCGCTTCAGCCCATACGCTCACCAGGGAGCCACCAGGTGTCTCATTTCCATCAGTATGCAGACAAGCAGAGCACACAGCAGCAGACTCAGGTATAACTTCAGCTACTTTCTGTTCCCAAGTTTAAGGTCAGCCGTTATTGTAAGAGGGAAAGTCTGTGTAGCGATTGCTTTCCGCAAGGGCCTTGATCCGATCAAACCGTCCTGTCCAGTATCGCTACTGCTGCTTATAATCCAGTGTGATGAGAGCTTCACCACTGTTGGTATACCAGGAAACTGTCCGGCCTCTCGCCTCTACCTAGGTGTCACCAAGCAGATAGAGGTGGTAGGCTTTCCTTGTGAAACTTTTTGTACTTTGCAGGTTTATCACAGGAGAAAGAAAAAGTCAGCTGCAGGGCATAATATTCTTCTTATGTGATAGCAAGTTTGTATAAAGGTATCCAGGTGTTATTTGCAACAGTTTAAGAGAAACACCGCTACATTATGATTGAGCCAGTTAGAATACACAATAGCAACATTGTAACAGGCTGCTTCTGCCACAAAGCAAATAATACGGCAATGGCAGACTTCCACTTCATAGATCCCAAGATCCTATGCCCAGGCCAGTGCAGGTTCCACGGCCAAGGGCCAGTTGAAGGCGGGAGTGTTTGATACAGGCTGTAGGCAAGAGCAGCCTAGCGTGCAGCACCTTGCTCACTCCTCCCCCAAACGGAAGTCAAGAGCAATTCTTAAGATGTTACATTTCACATCTCCAGGATGATGTGTTTACTCTGTTGCCCATGGCTGAATTTCCTTATAACAATTCCTTGTATAGTTCAACTAAAATGACTCAATTTTTTGCCACATATGGATATCATCCAAATACCATTTCTATTACAACTCACTCTGACACTTCTCCTGCAGCAAAAGACTATGCATCTAAAATCAATTCTCTTGATCTTTTAAAAGTACATCTCACTGAGGCTAAAGCTAAACAAAAGACTTACTATGATAAACGACATAGACCAGCACCTACATATAAAGTCGGAGACAGAGTACTCTCAAAGAAATTAGCCAATCAATTCATTGGTCACTTTCCTATCGAAAAGATCATCAATCCATCAGCTGTTATTTTGACTTTGCCTGATTCATATAAAATCCATTCAAGTTTTCATGTTTCTCTTTTAAAACCTTACTCCTATCAGGGTGACCCACGAAGAACTCATAAACCTGAACCTCCAATTCAATGTGGGGGTCATTTGGAATATGAGGTTGAACAAATTCTTGACTCTAGACTTCGACATCACCGATTGGAGTATTTGGTTAAATGGTGACACTAAGCTCCTGAAGAGAATTCCTGGGTACCAGTTTCTAAAATTCACGCTCCATGATTATTGGCTAACTTCCATAAGAGGTTCCCTAACAAACCATGTGCCGAATCCTCTGTGCGGATTCCTTGAGGAGGGGGATATGTAAAATACCTGTACCTTTAAATCCTATATACCTCCCATTCTACTCTTTAATTTTAAATTCCCACTTCCTGCTAAACCAAATTGCTTGATTATTGAGTATACCTTGTGCCTAGCAGTGCTCTCTAATTCTGAGAGATGTTTTTGTCTACAGAACTGTGTTACTTTTGAATCCCTTGAAGTTACTTCCTTTTGTACACAGACATTGTCTGTGTACCATCTACTTTCTATTACTTATTGTTACCAGCAGTCCGGAGTTCATCACCTCTTTACACAGACGCTGTCTGTGCATCTCAAACTCAAGTCATTTCACCTGCATGCTGTTCAGTCTTTCACAGACGCTGTCTGTGAATTTCCAACTCAAGTAATTTAACCTGCACGCTGTTCAGTCTTTCACAGACGCTGTCTGTGCCTCAACATATCATCATACTTGGCTGCACACTCTCTGGTCTAACCGCAAGTACTTTGTATAAACTGCCTTGCAAAACCTTTCACATATTACCTTGAATCATCCAATATTGCACTGATTAACATATACCTCGAAATCCAATCTGTTTATACTTAACTACTTTATACCATTACTGCGCTTCCAAAGATAATTCATCTAACTATCACTTGATAATTAACTATATCATTACTGTAACCTTACTTCTCGAACTAAAGGTAACTAACTCTGACTTGACATTGTCAGAGAGTGGTTTTCAAAGTGAAACTTTGTTTCTTTCCATTGAGTATCACTGCTACATTTCAGGCACTTGCTCGTTAACCAAATCAATAGTGAGCAGAGTACACCTGTATCCAGTAGCTACAAACTCACATCTATTCACTCATAGTTTGTGAAAGAAATATGTTGAATCATGACAGCACAGGATACCCAGCGGGTACTGTTGGTGAGACTGTCACGGGATACCAGGTAGGTACAGCAGACACAAACAAAAAAAGGGTAGGTGTATATATCAAACTGTTAGATGTTTAAAACAGCGTTGCCAACCTCAATAGTTGCTAATTCTCACAGATAAGCAACAAATACTAGACAGAGAGAGAGAGGAAGTTAAGAGGTGGCGCCTACGGCTGTTTTCAATGATAGTAGTGGGGGACCTATATTGTGTCTTAACAAATTATAACCCAACTGGTCTAATGTTGAACCTTAATTGCTTATCTAGCGTTTTGCAAAGAAAAATAACACCATTTTATATGAAAATAATATATGAAAAAAAATATGAAAAAATATATTTATTAAACTATGCCACAGATAATACGCTGAGCACTAGAAGTATCAGGTGTCTTGTGGTGGATACACATATAAATACAATTTAAAAGTTATGAAACACCGGTGTATAAGAATTTATATATATATTCTTATATAAAATACAATATTTATGTAAAAAATATATCATTTGACACATAGGGCTCTGAAAAAAATCTGCAAAAATGATCTGCAAAAATAAAAAATAAAAATGCAGCAAAAAACTTGCAGTTGAAACTTTCTGCAGCAAACAAATTTTAAAATGGACGAAAAGAGCAGATCCAGTTGTTACTGGTTAAATTTTTGTAGCAAATAAAAAAGTTAAATTCTCTTTGAAGAATCTTGACAAAGGCTTGCAATCACAGAGCCGAAACGTGTAGAAGACAACTGGCTCCAGCACATAACTCTCTACTAACTGGCCAGTTAGCGTGATCATTAGCACTCCCAAGACCGCCTCACTGTGAGCAGCTGAATATTCAGACCAGGCGTTTTTTTAAACACAGGATTTATCGAGAGGTGAGATTTGAACTCACAAGAGGAAAGAAGAAAAAAGCACAAGGATCGGTTGCTTTAAAGAAAACCCGCCATATCTGGTAAGAGTCTAAGGACGCCTGCCACTATCAGGACGAGCCCGGTCAAGCAGGGTAGGAAAACATAAACCAACAAACGGATCGATCACTGAGAATACCCGCCATATCCGGTAAGAGTCTTTGGACTCTGCTACTATCAGAGCGAGCCCGGACAAGCAGGGTAAGAAAAAACTAACCAACTTATTATACACACCACCTACGGATTACTGTTACATTATACAAAGGAAGAATTATTTTTATTTAAAAGGACATTAGTATCTTAATTAAAGCCTTGAAATAATCTACTAAGTGGAGAGAAATCCAATTCAGAAAAGTAAATCTACGTATAAAGCTTGAAGGGACACCCTTACTTAATGGGACATGCCACCCACATTTTTTCTTTTATGATTTAGAAAGATAATGCAATTTTAAACATCTTTCTAATCTACTTATATTATCTAATTTGTTTTATTCTCTTGATATTCTTTGATGAAAAGCATATCTAGATATGCTCACTAGCTGCTGATTGGTTGCTGCACGTAGAAGCCTCGTGTGATTGGCTCACCATTTGCATTGCTTTTTCTTCAACTAAGGATATTTAAAAAATGAAGCAAAATAAATAATGGAAGTAAATAGTAATGTTCTTTACATTTCTATTCTCTATCTGAATCATGAAAGAAAGATTTTGGGTTTAGTGGCCCTTTAAGTTATGTTTCATCCTGTTACACTATAACATAGTATTTGAAACAATTTTGGAAAGTGTTTCCACTAGGATGTACAGTGTCTCATTCTGAAACCACAAAACTAAACCAACGCACACTTTACAAACTTGGTCTACAACTTTTCAGTATGTGGAATATATACAATATCCAATTGGAAATTATTCTTCGAAGAGAATTTAACTTTTTTATTTGCTACAAGAATTTAACCAGTAACAACTGGATCTGCTCTTTTCGTCCATATACAAATTTGTTTGCTGCAGAAAGTTTCAACTGCACGTTTTTTGCTGCATTTTTCTTTTTTATTTTTGCAGATTTTTTTCAGAATCCTATGTGTCAAATGATATATTTTTTACAATGATATATTTTTTACATTAATATTGTATTTTAAATAAGAATACATATATATATATAAATTGTTATACACCGGTGTTTCATTACTTTTAAATTGTATTTATATTTGTACCCACCACAAGACACCTGATACTTCTAGTGCTCAGTGTATTATCTGTGGCATAGTTTAATTAATATATTTTTTTCATTTTTTTTTTCATATGTTTTTTTCATATAAAATGGTGTTATTTTTCTTTGCAAAATGCTAGATAAGCAATTAAGGTTCAACATTAGACCAGTTGGGTTATAATTTGTTAAGATACAATATAGGTCTCCCACTAGTATCATTGAAAACAGATAGCCGTAGACACCACCTCTTAACTTCCTCTCTCTCTCTGTTAGGTACAGCAGACACAGCTGGTTTGAGTAAAGATATCACTGGTATAGCAGATACAGGATATTCAGCAGGCACAGAATATCCAGCGGGTACTGTTTTTGAGACTGTCAAGGAAAAAAGAGTTAGATACAGCAGACACAGCTGGTTTGAGGAAAGCTGTCACTGGTATAGAAGACACAGGATACCCAGTGGGTACTGTTGGTGAGACTGTCACAGGATACCAGGAAGGTACAGCAGGCACATCTTCAGGAACATGGTTAGCATACGCAGGTACAAGGAAAGTATGCTGGTTTGCGGAACAACGTGAGCATTCACAGGTACAAGGAAAGTATGCTTGGTTTCAAGAACAAGGTGAGCATATACAGGTACAAGGTAAGTATGCTTGGTTTCAGGAAGAAGGTGAGCATATACAGGTACAAGGTAAGTTTTAGGAACAAGAATGGCTCACAATAACTCAACTCAGAGTGATGGGCTGAGTAACATTTAATAGGAACTCCCACTCCAATAGCCTCCAGGTGGGAGTTCTGGTAATTAGGACATGGCCCCTTCAGATCCAGGCAGCATGCGGTTGCATGTACCTAGAGGGAAGCAGCAGCTGCTGCTGGAGCTTAGTTTCAATGTTCCCCCACGTGGGATGCTGAAACTGGAAAACTAACCTCAGCGTTTGCAGAGACTGGGAACGGTGCTCCCTAAGGTAAGTGCCTGACAGTTGCACTCAAATAAACATTAGCTGATAAAAAATTATTCATATAAATATTAATAAAAATTTTTCACAAGGGCTGGCAAGCAGTCTTATAGAATCTCATCAGCCCAGGGATCTTTTTAGAATTTGTTCCTTAGTAACTGAGGTATGCAATGCTATGTATCAAATCCCTAAGTGCCTTAGATCGTGAGTTAAAAATATTTAACAGCATTTCCAAGTGCTATTCAGATTAATACGTAGCGTAAGATTCATCAGTCTGTATTGCTTATATTTTTAGACTTCTTGTAAAACAAACATTTTTAAGACAATAATATAGGCCAAAAAGCTCTATCTTGGTCTCATATGACCACAACTTTATCCTACAAACTTTTTTGCCAACCTCCCATACAGATCCTTTACAGTTTACTTTAACAAAAGCATAAACGCAGATTACTCATCCATGAGAAATAAGCATAAGAAGACACAGTAGGAAAAAAGAAAATGTATAAAAAAGATAGATAATTATATTTTTGGAATATTTTGAAAATTAGATTTTAGTAATGTGACATTACTGATTAAACCAACGCATTTTAAAAAAGGAAGTAGCAATTATCACCATCATGTTAATGGGAAAAACATAACAGTTTAATATTTCAGTGTAATATTCATTTGATTAGGCTGAAAAGCTTAATATGCATACTGCAATAAATTGTATCGATTATGGTTCATTATAGCACTTTATGTTATTGATTACATTAATTGATTTTAACTTACCATAATGGGTATCTTCAAAACGAAATCCCCACAGAGTAATTCATACGGCTTTTAATACTGCTTACATAGAAACATAAAAACATAGATTTTGGCAACAGATAAAACAAAAAGACCCTTCAAGTCTGTCCATACTTCTTTCTGAAGTAGACATTTTAGTAGTTTGTGATACCTTTTAATGGACCAGCAAGTTTTCACAAGATTTAAGTACAAACACGTCTCTTTATCAACTTCTAAAGAAGAGATTTATAAGGTCTTCATAGTTCATGAGGAATTAAGTGTATGAATTACAAAACCTTGCTTTTGTTGGTCCTTTAATATGTATCACATTATACTTAAAAATAGTTCTCTGTGGTACCAATATGATTGTTACTGCAATAATAACCTTTTTTCTGTTTCTGAAGTTCATCTTATCTCAGACATTTTTGAACTTCCTGACTGTATTTCTTCTTTACCTCCTCTGATGGAGATTTATTCCATTAACCTCTTGAGTGCTAATGACAGCTCTGAGCCGTCGCAGAGTTTCACACTCTGGTGCTAATGACGGCTCAGAGCCGTCGCTAGCACTCTCCCAACTTGAGAGAGATCTGGGGGCTCCCACCCACTCCTACCCCGGCGATCGTGCCTGCATAGTGACAGGCATCGCCGGGGCTTCATGTTATGTGTGGTGACGTCAAGCATAATGACGTGATGATGTCACCACACAACTTTATTTATACTTAATGTTAAGCATAGGAGCAGGGGGCATGCTGCTGAGAAGCCTGTATCTCAGGCATCTAAGCAGCTACAGACCTCCAAGACCCACAGTTGGAAAGGTAATCGCCTAACTTTTCCAACAGTGTAAGTATTGGGGATCTGGAAAAAAAAAAGTTTTTTTTTTTTTTTTAAATAAATTAAAAAAAAATTAAAAAAGCTTAGCACCCAGGTGGGAAAGTGCTTAGCACTCAAAGGGTTAAGAAATCAACCTTTCTGTATAGAAATGCTTCCGCAAATTACTCCTAATCCTATTATTTTATAACTTGAGATCATCACCCTTTTTTGGCTTTGCTCTTATTTGCGAAAATATGCTTTCTGTCTTAGCTTTATGAAATCTCTTAATGTACTTATAGGTTTCTATAATATCACCTACACGTAATAAGGTCATGAAGTCTTAGATTGAAAGCTTTTTTAGTACTGTACAAATTTAGTAGCCCCTATTTTTAAAAGTTTCAGATTTATTTATATCCTTCTAAAGATAATGGGGTCTATTTAAGAAGCAGCGGATGCTGCCTCCGACCCACTCCACTTCAGTTCCGGCTGAAGCGGAAGTTAAGAAGCAGTGGTCTTAAGACTGCTGCTCCTTAACTCGTCCTCCACCTCTGAGGTGGTAGACTGCAATTCACCCAATCGAATACGAATATGACACCCCCTGCTAGCTGATTGCACCCCCTTCACAAGAACTGCTGGTGCAATGATAAAATCTGACAGCGTATATCGGATCATGTCCATCCTCACATTAATAAATGGACCCCATTGCCTCCAAAATTTTGCATAATATTCAAGATAAGTGATATTTTATTTTTTTATCTTTTTTAGTTCAGGTGAGTCTCTAATTTACCTTTGGATTTTTGCCTCCTGAATGTATAAGTTTGCAATTTGGAACGTGTTATTTTAGATCCTACTTCTTTCAGGTTAACAAAAGCGCAACATTTGTAATCTAGCCCTGAATTAGTCTAATTTGATGTTTCTGCAGAAAACCCCCCAAGACTCTGTATCTATTCTTCCAGATTGCTTGATGTAATTTTTTCCTTTAACCCCTTATGGTAAATAGACAAAAAAGGGGTAGTAAGGCTCCTAGTGCACTAAACCAACATGAAATATGAATATTTCACATTCCAATGTCCTACACATAGAAGAATATGTTCTATTTATTCATAAATACAATTTTTTATATATGGCATTTTGGTGCAATATCAATGTATATATATATATATATATATATATATATACACACACACACATACTGTATAAATACAGTATATAGGAGGATGTATATAGGAAAATCTTGTAATCTTGCAATGTGAACTATTTACAGTAAATAAACAGTTAAACACACTATAAATATGAATATTACAAAACTATGATTTTCATGTTTTCAGCTACTTGACTGCAAAGGGATCAAATGCACATATATACAGTGTATGTGTGTGTATATATATATATATATATATATATATATATATGTGTGTGTGTGTGTGTGTGTGTCTTTATTTGTATACCTATGTATTTATGTGTCTATATGTCTGTAAATACATATATACTCATATAAATACATAAAAAAATATATGTACACACATATAAACATATGCAGTAAATATAAATATTTTTTACATTTTTTTTTTATCAGACAGTGTTATTATGAGTGTAACTGTACTTTTAAATTTATTTTTAATGTGTTATTCCCCCACTTTTTTGTCCAACCTAATAGTTAACCAGAGCTCTGAAATCACACTATCATGATGTGTGTTAGATTCAATTAAGTTCAAACAGATGTGTTTTCTTTTTACCTGTAATATGTGTGCTACTTCCAACGCATACAAAGAACTACTATAAACCCCTCTTCGCTGGTGCGCAACAGTTAGCGCGGCACTCGTAATCTAGCCCATAGTGTGAGTGTAAGGATGTGGGGTTTTTATGGTAACGTTAATACTTTAAATAATTAATTATTGTTGCACTCCCAAAATCGTCAAATTTTAAATTTACAAGGTTGCAAAAAGTGTGCTGGCAGTCATTAAATACTAATTTAGCTCAATAAAAAGAGAAAGGACAGTTAAAAATATATATAACTGTCAAAGAATGACAAGGCCGCACCAAATATTGAAAGTAATTAATAGTTTTTATTAAGTGAGCATTATAGGAAGCACCACCATATAACTAAAACAACAAAAACACTTAATAGGACACCATACTAATGTACCAGCTGTACTTAAGTTGTTAGTACATAATACTCACAGTCCAATAACTGTATATGATATCGAGTGAAGCACTTAGTGCAAAAGCACGCTTCACAACAAACAGTTCTGGATATCAAAGTAAGCAATTTAATAAGGAGCTCTTAGTGCACACTACATGCTCCTAAATGACAGAGCCAGATGAGACAGAGTCCTATAACAGGTGCAAGATACTGAGGTTCATTCGCTTTTTAGCGTCCCGCTATGTATGGGGACAGGAGATGTCAGGAAAAGATGCAGTAAAACAAAGTATCCACTGAGTCAAAATGTTGCAAGTTTATTACTTCACCTGATACCGTCATTCAGTGTAGCTTTCACCGTTTGAAAAAACATCTCAAGTTGCAATTTTAGCCAATCTTGCTCCCAAAGGATCCCGAAGGAGCAAGATTGGCTAAAATTGCAACTTGAGCAGGCTCATACACAGAAAGCTGGAAGCTTTAATGAAGAAGCAAAGCGCCATTTGCAATATGTTTTTTTCAAACGGTGAAAGCTACACTGAATGACGGTATCAGGTGAAGTAATAAACTTGCAACATTTTGACTCAGTGGATACTTTGTTTTACTGCATCTTTTCGTGACATCTCCTGTCCACATACATAGCGGGACGCTAAAAAGCGAATGAACCTCAGTATCTTGCACCTGTTATAGGACTCTGTCTCATCTGGCTCTGTCATTTAGGAGCATGTAGTGTGCACTAAGAGCTCCTTATTAAACTGCTTACTTTGATATCCAGAACTGTTTGTTGTGAAGCATGCTTTTGCACTAAGTGTTTCACTCGATATCATATACAGTTATTGGACTGTGAGTTTTATGTACTAACAACTTAAGTACAGCTGGTACATTAGTATGGTGTCCTATTAAGTGTTTTTGTTGTTTTAGTTATATGGTGGTGCTTCCTATAATGCTCACTTAATAAAAACTATTAATTACTTTCAATATTTGGTGCGGCCTTGTCATTCTTTGACAGTTATATATATTGTTAACTGTCCTTTATCTTTTTATTAAGCTAAACGTTAATACTTTGATCACATAACCTTTACTGTGATTATTACAGCCAGCATTGTGATCTGTAGTGATCAGGGCTGATTTATGTTTTTCTTTCAATAGCTAATAATATTTTTGATAATACCTTAAATAGTTAATAATACTTTATTTAATGTGAGGGTAAGGATTTGGAGTTTTAAGTTAATGTTAACCCTTTGATCACAGACCCTTCACTGTGACCATTACAGCCAGCATTGTGATCTGTGGTGATCAGTGCTGATTTTGTTTAGTGTGATTGTAAGGATTTGGGGTTTTAGGTTAAGATTAACCCTTTGATCTCAGACCCTTCACTGTGACCATTACAGCCAGCATTGTGATCTGTGGTGATCAGTGCTGATTTTGTTTAGTGTGATTGTAAGGATTTGGGGTTTTAGGTTAAGATTAACCCTTTGATCTCAGACCCTTCACTGTGACCATTACAGCCAGCATTGTGATCTGTGGTGATCACTATGGGGTGGAATTTTACAAATTGTGTGAAAGTATAACAACATATACAGGAAGAGACAGCATGTTAAAACCCCTAGGTTGTCCAGAATCTATAAGCACAATTGTAAAGATAGTAGCCACCAAACCCCAAAGTTTTCAACCTGAGAACATCAACATACATTTTCAAGGCATTTCCCAAGTAGGATTCCTCCCACTGCACTTAAACTACCCCCCCCAAATGCAATGCAGAGTCTGCAGCAAAAAAGTTGTGCTTAACCCTGTAACTTCACAAATATCTGACAAACCTATACAGACTCTTTAGATGTAGCTGAACAAAAATTGAGCAATTTATCTGCAGTGGCACGCACCAGGATTTTATAATTCAATATTAAAATGCAACTTGTGCTTTGTTTTTTTACAGCAAATTTAGGAAGAAATTGGTGATGAGATGGTTCATAAATCTGAAAATGTTGAGCTGCTAGGCTACTGCACTACGCTTAAAGTGGTGGTAAATCCAAACATTTAACAAATGCTAGGATTTACCATAACTAAAAATATAGTGGAGTTTAAGTCATCAGTTACTAAAAAAAGGGTGCTAAACTTTCTGTGCCGCGACAGCTCGCTAAACTCTGAGGTTCTGGTCGCTGCCGGCAAAGCACTCTTCTACCAATGAGGTTACGTTTGTGCCTCTAAATCAATAGTCATACTAGCATACAGAACATTTTTAGCTGACAAGCACAGCTATTGGTTTAGAGATGCAAACGTCACCTCATTGAAGGGGAGTGCTATGGCATGGGTGGCCAGAGCCACTGAGTTTAGCAAGCCGCACGAGCACAGTCACAGTGAGTTTAGCACCCTTTTTTAATCACTGATGACTTAAACTCCACTTTATTTTTAGTGATGCTAAATCCTAGCGTTTGTTAAATGCTCAGATTTAACATCATTTTAATGGGCCCAAGAAATTAATTTGTAAAACTTCCTGCTTTGATAAACAAACACAATAACACAATAAACAAAATATTACCCCATATTCTGGCAAATATTGATCTCATGAAATGTGTCAAAACCCCAAAGTAATAACTCTAAGATTTATTTAAAAAAATATATACTCTTGTGTAGCAATTTTCGGTTGTGCAAAAGCTGAGACATTTACATTGCCAGAGTATTACATTTTGAAAAATTATAGTTTTGAAACAATAATGTACTTCTTGTAGTTCGTAACCTTTAAAGGGACAGTCTACACCAGAATTGTTATTGTTTGAAAAGATAGATAATCCCTTTATTAGCCATTCCCTAGTTTTGCATAACCAACACAGTTATATAAATACACTTTTTACCTCTGTGATTACCTTGTATCTAAGCCTCTGCCAACTGCCCCCTTATTTCAGTTCTTTTGACAGACATCCATTTTAGCCAATCAGAGATTGCTCACTGGAACTCCACGTGCGTGAGCACAGTGTTATCTATATGACAAACGTGAATGAACACCCTCTAGTCGTGAAAAACTGTCAAAATGCCCTGAGAGAAAAGGTGGCCTTCAAGGGCTTAGAAGTTAGCATATAAACCTCCTAGTTTTAGCTTTCAACTAAGAATACCAAGAGAACAAAGCAAAATTGGTGAAAAAAAGTAAATTGGAAAATTGTTTAAAATTACATTCTCAATCTGAATCATGAAAGTTTATTTTGTACCAAAATAGGTGATCATTCTACACATATGAGGTATTTCCAAAATCAGGACAAATAAATGCATTTATTTTCAGATATTGGGCCTAACTCTAAAATTTTTATTTTACATTTTATTCATAGTAAATGATGAAATAAATATATAAAACTCATGGTAACCTACTCTTGGATGAGTATTATATAGACCTACACATCTTTTTTTACTATTTTTCTTATTGCAAAATGTGCAATTTGTCACTTAATATGCCATGGTTTTTTTGTTGTTTTTTTTTTTATAATAATAATCTACTTTGCCATATTCTTATCTGAATGATTCCACCCCCCCCCTCCCAATTTTTAAGAAGTGTTTTTTCTTTAAAGCATGGACGGCAGCTCTTGATAAGGATACTTTCTTTTAACAAACAAGCCTAATGCAGCAGTAATTTAAATCTAAAAGGATGTTCTTCAAATGTTTCCACTTTTCTTGTGATTCTTAAATTAGTGTCCACCCTTCTAAAGAATTCTTATGTTATTTCATCATCTAAGAAAAATCAGCCTTTCTAAAAGCTGAAATATTTTTCTTAGCGTGGGTTGTACATTACTTGAATACCGAACCATACAGACTAATGATCACTGGAGCCTAAGCTCTTACCCACAAACATAGCTGATACTATATCACGTTTTGTGAGTATTACATTTAATATTGTCTCCTTATGAGCTGGTTCCTTAACAAATTGCTGAAGTGATTCCACTTGCAAAGATTCAACACTATAACAACCTCCAACTGATCGATCAATAGTTACTTTCTGGTCTATATCTTGCATGCTGAAGCACCAATATTATAACATTTTATGATTATGTTTAGTTATTTTATTAATAATTGGTCAAATCATTTGTGCTGTAATGAAGGCTTTTATACAACTTCCCCTCTGAACATATATTCCTCCTGTTTCTACAGTTATCTATTACCAATTGTTATTATTGATTTCTACAATTTCAGTCACCTTTATGTTTTTATTCACAATAAGGACAATTCCTCCTTATTCTATTTTTTTTTTTAATTAAAGGGATACTAAACCCAATTTGTTTTCTTTCATTATTCAGATAGAGCATGCCATTTTAAGCAACTTTCTAATTTACTCCTATTATCAACGTTCTCTTGCTATATTTATTTGAAAAGCAGGAATCTAAGCTTAGGAGTCAGCTCATATTTCGTTCAGCACCTGGGTAGTGCTTGCTGATTGGTGGCAAAATGTAACCACCAATCAGCAAGCACTATCCAGGGTACTGAACCATAAATGGGGCAGCTCCTAAGCTTAGATTAAGAGTAAATTAGAAAGTTGCTTAAAATTGCATTCTCTATCTGAATCATGAAAGAAAAAAATGGGCTTAGTGCTTAGTACCCCTTTAAGACTATGTTCCAGTCATAAGAATCAGAAACATTGTGCCATCAATTTTTTTGCAACTACTACAAGATTGTCTTTAGCCCCTTTTGAAAAAGTAATTTATTCACTAAACTTCATGCATCCTAACAAACTGCAAGATAACATTTCTACTAGATTTTCTAAAGCCTTTTGTTTGGTATAACCATCTTCTACTCATTTAATAGCTAATATAACCAGAAGCTACCTATAATAGCACTGTGGTGTAATGAATACTATGTATGCAAAGTTTATTTTTTAACCAGACATGTATTTTGATACCATCTGTATTCTATGATAAACCTGGTATTGCAGAATTTAATAGTCCCTAAAAAAACAGTTTCCAATAGAAAAGGCTTTATTCACCATTTACAAACTAACGGCTAGATTTGGAGTTTGGCGGTAAAAGGGCTGTTAACGCTCCGCGGGTTTTTTTCTGGCCGCACCATAAATTTAACTCTGGTATCGAGAGTTCAAACAAATGCTGCGTTAGGCTCCAAAAAAGGAGCGTAGAGCATATTTACCACAAATGCAACTCTCGATACCAGAGTTGCTTACGGACGCGGCCGGCCTCAAAAACGTGCTCGTGCACGATTCTCCCATAGGAAACAATGGGGCTGTTTGAGCTGAAAAAAAACCTAACACCTGCAAAAAAGCAGCGTTCAGCTCCTAACGCAGCCCCATTGTTTCCTATGCACCTAACACTCTAACATGTACCCCGAGTCTAAACACCCCTAACCTTACACTTATTAACCCCTAATCTGCCGCCCCCGCTATCGCTGACCCCTGCATTACACTTTTAACCCCTAATCTGCCGCTCCGTAAACCGCCGCCACCTACGTTATCCCTATGTACCCCTAATCTGCTGCCCTAACATCGCCGACCCCTATGTTATATTTATTAACCCCTAATCTGCCCCCCACAACGTCGCCGACACCTACCTACACTTATTAACCCCTAATCTGCCGAGCGGACCTGAGCGCTACTATAATAAATGTATTAACCCCTAATCCGCCTCACTAACCCTATCATAAATAGTATTAACCCCTAATCTGCCCTCCCTAACATCGCCGACACCTACCTTCAATTATTAACCCCTAATCTGACGACCGGAGCTCACCGCTATTCTAATAAATGTATTAACCCCTAAAGCTAAGTCTAACCCTAACACTAACACCCCCCTAAGTTAAATATAATTTTTATCTAACGAAATAAATTAACTCGTATTAAATAAATGATTCCTATTTAAAGCTAAATACTTACCTGTAAAATAAATCCTAATATAGCTACAATATAAATTACATTTATATTATAGCTATTTTAGGATTAATATTTATTTTACAGGCAACTTTGTAATTATTTTAACCAGGTACAATAGCTATTAAATAGTTAAGAACTATTTAATAGTTACCTAGTTAAAATAATTACAAATTTACCTGTAAAATAAATCCTAACCTAAGATATAATTAAACCTAACACTACCCTATCAATAAAATAATTAAATAAACTACCTACAATTACCTACAATTAACCTAACACTACACTATCAATAAATTAATTAAACACAATTGCTACAAATAAATACAATTAAATAAACTATCTAAAGTACAAAAAATAAAAAAGAACTAAGTTACAGAAAATAAAAAAATATTTACAAACATAAGAAAAATATTACAACAATTTTAAACTAATTACACCTACTCTAAGCCCCCTAATAAAATAACAAAGACCCCCAAAATAAAAAATTCCCTACCCTATTCTAAAATACAAAAATTACAAGCTCTTTTACCTTACCAGCCCTGAACAGGGCCCTTTGCGGGGCATGCCCCAAGAATTTCAGCTCTTTTGCCTGTAAAAAAAAACATACAATACCCCCCCCCCAACATTACAACCCACCACCCACATACCCCTAATCTAACCCAAACCCCCTTAAATAAACCTAACACTAATCCCCTGAAGATCTTCCTACCTTGTCTTCACCATCCAGGTATCACCGATCCGTCCTGGCTCCAAGATCTTCATCCAACCCAAGCGGGGGTTGGCGATCCATAATCCGGTGCTCCAAAGTCTTCCTCCTATCCGGCAAGAAGAGGACATCCGGACCGGCAAACATCTTCTCCAAGCGGCATCTTCTATGTTCTTCCATCCGATGACGACCGGCTCCATCTTGAAGACCTCCAGCGCGGATCCATCCTCTTCTTCCGACGACTAGACGACGAATGACGGTTCCTTTAAGGGACGTCATCCAAGATGGCGTCCCTCGAATTCCGATTGGCTGATAGGATTCTATCAGCCAATCGGAATTAAGGTAGGAATATTCTGATTGGCTGATGGAATCAGCCAATCAGAATCAAGTTCAATCCGATTGGCTGATCCAATCAGCCAATCAGATTGAGCTTGCATTCTATTGGCTGATCGGAACAGCCAATAGAATGCGAGCTCAATCTGATTGGCTGATTGGATCAGCCAATCGAATTGAACTTGATTCTGATTGGCTGATTCCATCAGCCAATCAGAAAATTCCTACCTTAATTCCGATTGGCTGATAGAATCCTATCAGCCAATCGGAATTCGAGGGACGCCATCTTGGATGACGTCCCTTAAAGGAACCGTCATTCGTCGTCTAGTCGTCGGAAGAAGAGGATGGATCCGCGCTGGAGGTCTTCAAGATGGAGCCGGTCGTCATCGGATGGAAGAACATAGAAGATGCCGCTTGGAGAAGATGTTTGCCGGTCCGGATGTCCTCTTCTTGCCGGATAGGAGGAAGACTTTGGAGCACCGGATTATGGATCGCCAACCCCCGCTTGGGTTGGATGAAGATCTTGGAGCCAGGACGGATCGGTGATACCTGGATGGTGAAGACAAGGTAGGAAGATCTTCAGGGGATTAGTGTTAGGTTTATTTAAGGGGGTTTGGGTTAGATTAGGGGTATGTGGGTGGTGGGTTGTAATGTTGGGGGGGGGGTATTGTATATTTTTTTTTACAGGCAAAAGAGCTGAAATTCTTGGGGCATGCCCCGCAAAGGGCCCTGTTCAGGGCTGGTAAGGTAAAAGAGCTTGTAATTTTTGTATTTTAGAATAGGGTAGGGAATTTTTTATTTTGGGGGTCTTTGTTATTTTATTAGGGGGCTTAGAGTAGGTGTAATTAGTTTAAAATTGTTGTAATATTTTTCTTATGTTTGTAAATATTTTTTTATTTTCTGTAACTTAGTTCTTTTTTATTTTTTGTACTTTAGATAGTTTATTTAATTGTATTTATTTGTAGCAATTGTGTTTAATTAATTTATTGATTGTGTAGTGTTAGGTTAATTGTAGGTAATTGTAGGTAGTTTATTTAATTATTTTATTGATAGGGTAGTGTTAGGTTTAATTATATCTTAGGTTAGGATTTATTTTACAGGTAAATTTGTAATTATTTTAACTAGGTAACTATTAAATAGTTCTTAACTATTTAATAGCTATTGTACCTGGTTAAAATAATTACAAAGTTGCCTGTAAAATAAATATTAATCCTAAAATAGCTATAATATAAATGTAATTTATATTGTAGCTATATTAGGATTTATTTTACAGGTAAGTATTTAGCTTTAAATAGGAATCATTTATTTAATAAGAGTTAATTTATTTCGTTAGATAAAAATTATATTTAACTTAGGGGGGTGTTAGTGTTAGGGTTAGACTTAGCTTTAGGGGTTAATACATTTATTAGAATAGCGGTGAGCTCCGGTCGGCAGATTAGGGGTTAATAATTGAAGGTAGGTGTCGGCGATGTTAGGGAGGGCAGATTAGGGGTTAATACTATTTATGATAGGGTTAGTGAGGCGGATTAGGGGTTAATAACTTTATTATAGTAGCGCTCAGGTCCGCTCGGCAGATTAGGGGTTAATAAGTGTAGGCAGGTGTCGGCGACGTTGTGGGGGGCAGATTAGGGGTTAATAAATATAACATAGGGGTCGGCGATGTTAGGGGCAGCAGATTAGGGGTACATAGGGATAACGTAGGTGGCGGCGATTTGCGGTCGGAAGATTAGGGGTTAATTATTTTAAGTAGCTTGCGGCGACGTTGTGGGGGGCAAGTTAGGGGTTAATAAATATAATATAGGGGTCGGCGGGGTTAGGGGCAGCAGATTAGGGGTACATAAGTATAACGTAGGTGGCGGTCGGCAGATTAGGGGTTAAAAATTTTAATCGAGTGGCGGCGATGTGGGGGGAGCTCGGTTTAGGGGTACATAGGTAGTTTATGGGTGTTAGTGTACTTTAGGGTACAGTAGTTAAGAGCTTTATAAACCGGCGTTAGCCAGAAAGCTCTTAACTCCTGCTTTTTTCAGGCGGCTGGAATCTTGTCGTTAGAGCTCTAACGCTCACTGCAGAAACGACTCTAAATACCAGCGTTAGAAAGATCCCATTGAAAAGATAGGCTACGCAAATGGCGTAGGGGGATCTGCGGTATGGAAAAGTCGCGGCTGAAAAGTGAGCGTTAGACCCTTTAATCACTGACTCCAAATACCAGCGGGCGCCCAAAACCAGCGTTAGGAGCCTCTAACGCTGGTTTTGACGGCTACCGCCGAACTCTAAATCTAGGCCAAACTGTCTCTAGATAACACTGAAGGTCAAATATTACACAGAACTTTTCAACTATAGGATTAACTGACTTAAATTTTGAAACTCAACTTATACAACTGCTAAATTTTCCAATTTCATAAAGCCATTATATTCTATGTATACTAAATAACAGTTATGCTATAAAGTGTTTTTCATAAGTCCTGATTCTTCCCAAACGTAGCACCTGAATATACGTCATCATGCGTTTAAGCAGATCACACTGATATACTTTTAAATATTTAAAATATGAATTAATATAAATTGTGTATAATTGTATCATATTTAAGTATGTAATGATGATATTTAGCTATGTTATATATATATATATATATATATATATATATATATATATATATATATATATATTTATATTTATATATATAGTGTTTTTTTATATAATGGGCTAGATTACAAGTGAAGCGCTATTTTAACGTGCTCCCGTAAAGGGGAAAACTTGTTATATATTTGTTAAATAACCAGCCATTACAAGTAGCTGGTTAATTCTCCTACAAGCTTGCAGTAGCACATTGTGCTAAGTGCAATTAACCAGAGGTCAGACCTCTGGTTAATTAAAAAAATGTTCTCTAATTCCCCTCCAAATAAAGTGTTCAGTTGCTTTATTAAAATAAAAAATATGAGCATTTTTATTTTTAAAATGAACTGCACAAAGCAGATATAAGGGTTTAAAGTGAGGGGATGTGGGGTGTTAGAAAAAAAACGGCACTGAAAAGGGTCTTTACATTGCGGTCTATGGGGACTGTGTTTTCACTGTAAAAATATATGCATATGGTTATACACATATACAGTATATTTAAGTGTTAATATTTGTATATACACAATAAACACATAAATATATATGTATATGTTATGGGAAAAGTCAGATATTGGGTAATTCTAGGATTACCTGGGTAAAACACTATTTTTTTTTGCTTCCGTCTGGGGGGGGGGGGGGGGGTTCAAGGTGGGTTAAGCCTCCCTTGTAAACCTTTTTTCCCAATATTCATTTGGGGTAGATGCCAGGGGATTGGCGGGGCATCTTCCTTGAACCCCCAACTCAGAGGCAAAAGAAATAGTTTAGATAGGGGAATTTCAGTACAACAGACTTTACCCACAGCCGCTTGGGTAATGTCCGTTTTACCTGGGTAATCCTATTATCACCCAGATTTCTTACTTTAGCCACAACATATGTATTCATATACATATCCTATACTATAAAAGGCCAAGTGTGTTTGTCCGAAGCTGTCATGCGCAGTAGAGACAGCACGAGGACAAACACACCTGGCCTTACAGTCCCTAAGTCTCTGCAGTGCGAGCAGAAGTGGGCGTGGCTGAGCGTGGGCGGGGAGCGTGGCCCGGCGTGGGCGTGGGCGGGCCGAGTATGGAGGGCCATGAAGGGGCATGGCCGACCGTGAAGGGGTGGAGCCAGGCGGGCCCGTGAAAGGCCGTGCAGACTGAGACTCTGAGAGCTCAAAGCAGCTCAAAAAAAGGGGAGAGAGGGGGTAGGGAAAAGATAAGAATGGTAAGAGATAGATCAAGAGGGGAGAGAGTGATCAAGAGGGGAGATAAAGAGAGCACAAGAGAGGGAGCAAAAGAGAGGGAGAGAGACAGCAAAAGAGAGGGGGAGGGAGAGCAAAAGAAAGGGGAGAGAGAGATCAAAAGAGAGGGGGGAAGAGAGAGAAGGGGAAGAGAGAGAGGGGAGAGAGAGGGGGGAGAGGGAGAGAAAGGGGGGGAGAGAAAGAGGGGGGAGGGAGAGAGGGGGAGAGAGAGGGGGGGAGAGAGAGAGGGGAGGGAGAGAGAGAGGGGATGGAGAGAGAGAGAGAAGGGGAGAGAGAGAGGGGAGGGGGAGAGAGAGAGGGGAGGGGGGAGAGAGAGAGGGGAGGGGGGAGAGAGAGAGGGGAGGGGGGAGAGAGAGAGGGGAGGGGGAGAGAGAGAGGGGAGGGGGAGAGAGACTGGGGAGAAAGAGAGGGGGGAGAAAGAGAGGGGGGGGGGGAGAGAGGGGGGAGAGAGAGAGAGGGGGGGGAGAGAGAGAGGGAGAGAGATGGGAGAGGGAGAGAGAGGGGGGAGAGAGAGAGGGAAGAGAGAGAGATAGAGGGGAGAGAGAGATAGAGGGTAGAGAGAGGGGGGAGAGAGAGGGGGAGAGAGAGAGGGGGAGAGAGAGGGGGGGGAGAGAGAGAGGGGGAGAGAGAGAGCACAAAAGAGAGGGGTGAGAGAGAGCGCAAAAGAGAGGGGTGAGAGAGAGAGCGTAAAAGAGAGGGGGAGAGAGAGTGTAAAAGAGAGGGGTGAGAGAGAGTGCAAAAGAGAGGGGGAGAGAGAACGCAAAAGAGAGGGGGAGAGAGAGTGCAAAAGAGGGGGAGAGAGCGCAAAAGAGGGGGGGAGAGAGAGAGCGCAAAAGAAGGGGAAGAGAGAGAGCGCAAAAGAGGGGGAGAGAGAGAGCGCAAAAGAGGGGGGGAGAGAGAGAGCGCAAGAGAGGGGGGAGAGAGAGAGCGCAAAAGAGGGGGGAGAGAGAACGCAAAAGAGAGGGGGGAAAGAGAGAGCTCAAAAGAGAGGGGGAGAGAGAGAGCTCAAAAGAGAGGTGGAGAGAGAGAGCTCAAAAGAGAGGGGGAAAGAAAGCACAAAAGAGAGGGGGAGAGAGAGCAAAAGAGAGGGGAGAGAGAGAGCGCAAAAGAGGGGGAGAGAGAGAGCGCAAAAGAGGTGGGAGAGAGAGCGCTCAAAAGAGAGGGGGAGAGAAAGCGCAAAAGAGAGGGTGAGAGAGAGCAAAAGAGAGGGGGAGGGAGAGAGCGCAAGGGGTGGGACCGCTGTACCCTGCAAAAAATGGCCTGTGTGAACGGGCTTTAGGACTAGTATATATATATATTTAATTAACTGCCCAACACTGCACTGTGCTAGATTATCTGCCATGCCTCATAGCATCAAAACAAGGCTCCCTTCGGAGCCTATGGAAGCATGCCCTTGTGAGCGCAAATATCCCTCTTGCGAAATCACAATTTTGCACTCCCCTCATAATCTCGGCCAGTATGTATTGTCCTCTTCCTCTTTTCTACAAAATGTACCCAAACACATAATTAAAGGGAAAGGAAACAAAAAAAAAAGTCTTTTGGGGTTTTGGATAGCACATACAATTTTAATCTACTTTCCAATGTACTTCTATTATCAAATTTGAGTCATGTTGAGTCTTGTTATCCTTTCCTAAAGGAAAAACATTGCACTACTGTCAGCTAGCTGAATACATCTAGTTAGCCAATCACAAGAGACAAATATGTGCAGGCACCAATCAGCAACTAGCTCCCACTAGTGTAGGATATGTGCGTATTCATTTCTCCAACATTGGTGTGTCCGGTCCACGGCGTCATCCTTACTTGTGGGAATATCTCTTTCCCAACAGGAAATGGCAAAGAGTCCCAGCAAAGCTGGCCATATAGCCCCTCCTAGGCTCCGCCCACCCCAGTCATTCTCTTTGCCATTGCACAGGCAACATCTCCACGGAGATGGTTAAGAGTATGTGGTGTTTAGTTGTAGTTTTTTATTCTACTATCAAGAGTTTGTTATATTAAAATAGTGCTGGTATGTACTATTTACTCTGAAACAGAAAGAGATGAAGAATTCTGTTTGTGAGAGGAAGATGATTTTAGCAGACAGTAACTAAAATCCTTTGCTGTTTCCACATAGGACTGTTGAGATGAAGTAACTTCAGTTGGGGGAAACAGTTAGCAGACTTTTCTGCTTAAGGTATGACTAGCCATATTTCTAACAAGACTGTGTAATGCTGGAAGGCTGTCATTTCCCCTCATGGGGACCGGTAAGCCATTTTCTTAGTCTCAAGCAGAATAAAGGGCTTAATATGGGCTATAAAACTGGTAGACACTTTTATGGGCAAAATCGATTGCTTTATTTGGGCATTTTATACATGTTTATGCTGGTATTTCACACTTATAAACTTGGGGAACGTTTTTTAACGTCAGGCACTATGTTAGACACCTTTTCCAGTCAGGAAGGGCCTTCCCAGTTGTAGGCTGAGCCTCATTTTCGCGCCATTACTGCGCAGTTGTTTTTGAGAGCAAGACATGCAGATGCATGTGTGAGGACCTGAAAATAGTTGGAAAAGTTCCTAGAAGGCGTCATTTGGTATTGTATTCCCCTCTGGGCTTGGTAGAGTCGCAGCAAAGGCTGTAGCTGGGACTGTAGAGGGGTTAAAACTGTAACCGGCTCCGGTTTCGTTATTTTAAGGGTTAAAGCTCTGAAAATTGGTGTGCAATACTTTTAATGCTTTAAGACACTGTGGTGAAAATTTGGTACATTTTGAACAATTCCTTCATATTTTTTCACATATTCAGTAATAAAGTGTGCTCTGTTTAAAATTTAAAGAGACAGTAACGGTTTTGTTTTAAAATGGTTTTTGTGTTTTACTGACAAGTTTAATCCTGTTTAACATGTCTGTGCCTTCAGATAAGCTATGTTCTATATGTATGAAAGTCAATGTGTCTCCCCCTTCTAAATTATGTGATAATTGTGCCAAAGCGTCCAAACAAAGTAAGGACAGTACTGTCACAGATAATGAAGTTGCCCGAGATGATTCATCAGATGAAGGGAGTAGACATGGTTCTACATCATCTCCTTCTGTGTCTACACCAGTTTTGCCCACTCAGGAGGCCCCTAGTACTTCTAGCCCGCCAATGCTTATTACCATGCAACAATTGACGGCTGTAATGGATAACTCCATAGCAAATATTTTATCCAAAATGCCTGCATATCAGAGAAAGCGCGATTGCTCTGTTTTAAACACTGAAGAGCAAGAGGGCGCTGATGATAATTGTTCTGTCATACCCTCACACCAATCTGAAGGGGCCATGAGGGAGGTTTTGTCAGATGGGGAAATTTCAGATTCAGGAAAAATTTCCCAAAAGGCTGAACCTGATGTTGTGACATTTAAATTTAAATTAGAACATCTCCGCGCACTGCTTAAGGAGGTGTTATCTACTCTGGATGATTGTGACAACCTGGTCATTCCAGAAAAATTATGCAAGATGGACAAGTTCCTAGAGGTTCCGGTGCACCCCGACGCTTTTCCTATACCCAAGCGGGTGGCGTACATAGTGAATAAGGAATGGGAGAAGCCCGGCATACCTTTTGTTCCCCCTCCTATATTTAAGAAATTTTTTCCTATGGTCGACCCCAGAAAGGACTTATGGCAGACAGTCCCTAAGGTCGAGGGGGCAGTTTCTACTCTAAACAAGCGCACTACTATTCCTATCGAGGATAATTGTGCTTTCAAAGATCCTATGGATAAAAAATTGGAGGGTTTGCTTAAAAAGATTTTTGTACAGCAAGGTTACCTTCTTCAACCCATTTCGTGCATTGTTCCTGTCACTACAGCAGCGTGTTTCTGGTTCGAGGAACTAGAAAAGTCGCTCAGTAGAGAGACTCCATATGAGGAGGTTATGGACAGAGTTCACGCACTTAAGTTGGCTAACTCTTTTATTTTAGATGCCGCTTTGCAAATAGCTAGATTAGCGGCGAAAAATTCAGGGTTTGCAATTGTGGCGCGCAGAGCGCTTTGGCTAAAGTCTTGGTCAGCGGATGTATCATCCAAGACAAAATTGCTTAATATCCCTTTCAAGGGTAAAACTCTCTTTGGCCAGAATTGAAAGAGATTATCTCAGACATCACTGGGGGAAAGAGCCACGCCCTCCCACAAGATAGGCCTTTCAAAGCCAAGAATAAGTCTAATTTTCGTTCCTTTCATAATTTCAGGAACGGAATTCTGCATCCTCTAAGCAAGAGGGTAATACCTCACAGACCAAACCAGCCTGGAAACCGATGCAAGGCTGGAACAAGGGTAAGCAGGCCAAGAAGCCTGCCGCTGCTAACAAAACAGCATGAAGGAGTAGCCCCCGATCCGGGACCGGATCTAGTGGGGGGCAGACTCTCTCTCTTTGCTCAGGCTTGGGCAAGAGATGTTCAGGATCCCTGGATGCTAGAAATAGTTTCTCAGGGTTATCTTCTGGAATTCAAGGAACTACCCCCAAGGGGAAGGTTCCACATGTCTCACTTATCCTCAAACCAAATAAAGAGACAGGCATTCTTACATTGTGTAGAAGACCTGTTAAAGATGGGAGTGATACACCCAGATCCAACGGCGGAACAAGGAATGGGATTTTACTCAAATCTGTTTGTAGTTCCCAAAAAAAAGGGAACTTTCAGACCAATCCTGGATTTAAAGATCCTAAACAAATTTCTCAGTTTACCATCGTTCAAGATGGAAACCATTCGAATGATTCTACCCACAATTCAGGAAGGTCAATTTATGACTACCGTGGATCTAAAGAATGCATATCTACATATCACTATCCACAAAGAACATCATCAGTTTCTAAGGTTCGCCTTTCTGGACAAACATTACCAGTTTGTGGCCCTCCCATTCGGGTTAGCCACTGCTCCAATGATTTTCACAAAGGTACTCGGATCCCTTCTAGCGGTTTTAAGACCAAGGGGCATTGCAGTAGTACCGTACTTGGACGACATTCTAGTACAAGCGTCGTCTCTTTCAAAGGCAAAGGCTCACTCAGACATCGTTGTGGCCTTTCTCAGATCTCACGGATGGAAGGTGAACATAGAAAAAAGTTCCCTGTCTCCGTCGACAAGAGTTCCCTTCTTGGGAACAATAATAGATTCCTTAGAAATGAGGATTTTCTTGACAGAAGTCAGAAAGTCAAAACTTCTAAACGCCTGTCAAGTTCTTCATTCTATTCCTCGTCCTTCCGTAGCTCAGTGCATGGAAGTAGTAGGATTGATGGTTGCAGCAATGGACATAGTTCCCTTTGCGCCAATTCATCTAAGACCATTACAACTGTGCATGCTGAAACAGTGGAATGGGGACTATACAGACTTGTCTCCAGTGATTCAAGTAGATCAGAAGACCAGAGACTCACTCCGTTGGTGGCTAACCCAGGATCACCTATCCCAGGGAATGAGCTTCCGCAGTCCAGAGTGGGTCATCGTCACGACCGACGCCAGCCTAGTGGGCTGGGGCGCGGTCTGGGAATCCCTGAAAGCTCAGGGACTGTGGTCTCAAGAAGAGTCTCTTCTCCCGATAAACATTCTGGAACTAAGAGCGATATTCAATGCTCTCAGGGCTTGGCCTCAGCTAGCAAAGGCCAGATTCATAAGATTCCAATCAGACAACATGACGACTGTTGCGTATCTCAATCATCAGGGGGGAACAAGGAGTTCCCTGGCGATGTAAGAAGTGACCAAAATCATACAATGGGCGGAGAATCACTCCTGCCACCTATCTGCGATCCACATTCCAGGTGTGGAAAACTGGGAAGCGGATTATTTGAGTCGTCAGACATTCCATCCAGGGGAGTGGGAACTCCACCCGGAGATCTTTGCCCAGTTGACGCAATTATGGGGCATTCCAGATATGGATCTGATGGCGTCTCGTCAGAACTTCAAGGTTCCTTGCTATGGGTCCAGATCCAGGGATCCCAAGGCGACTCTAGTGGATGCACTAGTAGCGCCTTGGACCTTCAACCTAGCTTATGTGTTTCCACCGTTTCCTCTCATTCCCAGGCTGGTAGCCAGGATCAAACAGGAGAGGGCCTCTGTGATCTTGATAGCTCCTGCGTGGCCACGCAGGACTTGGTATGCAGACCTGGTGAATATGTCATCGGTTCCACCATGGAAGCTACCTTTGAGACAGGACCTTCTTGTTCAGGGTCCATTCGAACATCCAAATCTGGTCTCCCTCCAGCTGACGGCTTGGAGATTGAACGCTTGATTCTTTCAAAGCGTGGGTTTTCAGATTCCGTGATAAATACTCTGGTTCAAGCCAGAAAACCGGTAACTAGAAAGATTTACCATAAAATATGGAAAAGATATATCTGCTGGTGTTAATCCAAGGGATTCCCATGGAATAAGATAAAGATTCCTAGGATTCTTTCCTTTCTACAAAAAGGTTTGGATAAAGGATTATCTGCGAGTTCTCTAAAGGGACAGATTTCTGCTTTATCTGTCCTACTACACAAACGACTGGCAGTTGTGCCAGATGTTCAAGCATTTGTTCAGGCTTTGGTTAGGATCAAGCCTGTTTACAGACCTTTGACTCCTCCCTGGAGTTTAAATCTAGTTCTTTCAGTTCTTCAAGGGGTTCCGTTTGAACCTTTACATTCCATAGATATTAAGTTGTTATCTTGGAAAGTTTTGTTTTTAGTTGCTATTTCTTCTGCTAGAAGAGTTTCTGAGTTATCTGCTCTACAGTGTACTCCACCCTATCTGGTGTTCCATTCAGATAAGGTTGTGTTGCGTACTAAGCCTGGTTTTCTACCAAAGGTTGTTTCCAACAAAAATATTAATCAGGAGATAGTTGTACCTTCTTTGTGTCCGAATCCAGTTTCAAAGAAGGAAAGTTTGCTACACAATTTAGATGTAGTCCGTGCTCTAAAATTCTACTTAGAAGCTACAAAAGAGTTCAGACAAACTTCTTCTCTGTTTGTCGTCTATTCTGGTAAAAGGAGAGGTCAAAAAGCAACTTCTACCTCTCTTTCCTTTTGGCTTAAAAGCATCATCCGATTGACTTATGAGACTGCCGGACGGCAGCCTCCTGAAAGAATAACAGCTCACTCCACTAGGGCTGTAGCTTCCACATGGGCCTTCAAGAACGAGGCTTCTGTTGATCAGATATGTAAGGCAGCGACTTGGTCTTCACTGCACACTTTTGCCAAATTTTACAAATTTGAAACTTTTGCTTCTTCGGAGGCTATTTTTGGGAGAAAGGTTTTGCAAGCCGTGGTGCCTTCCGTTTAGGTAACCTGATTTGCTCCCTCCCTTCATCCGTGTCCTAAAGCTTTGGTATTGGTTCCCACAAGTAAGGATGACGCCGTGGACCGGACACACCAATGTTGGAGAAAACAGAATTTATGCTTACCTGATAAATTACTTTCTCCAACGGTGTGTCCGGTCCACGGCCCGCCCTGGTTTTTTAATCAGGTCCGATGAATTATTTTCTCTAACTACAGTCACCACGACACCCTATGGTTTCTCCTATTTTTTCCTCCTGTCCGTCGGTCGAATGACTGGGGTGGGCGGAGCCTAGGAGGGACTATATGGCCAGCTTTGCTGGGACTCTTTGCCATTTTCTGTTGGGGAAGAGATATTCCCACAAGTAAGGATGACGCCGTGGACCGGACACACCGTTGGAGAAAGTAATTTATCAGGTGAGCATAAATTCTGTTTTTCAACAAGGAACACCAAAAGAACGAAGCACATTTGAAAATAGAAGTGAATTTAAAAGTGTATTAAAATTACTTGCTCTATCTGAATCATGCTAATTTAATTTTCACTTTCCTTTCTCTTTAATTAGCTGTTATGGAACCAAGCTCACTCCTGCAGTGAATTTATCCAGGCATACTCCCTTATAGTGACCCTGACTGCATTATGATTTTACTTAATCAACTTTAATTTTAAGTAAAAAAAAATAAAATAATAAAAATAAATAAATATATATAGTATTCCAATCTAATTAGATACAACCTATGTGTTTGGTGTTTGGTGTTTGTGAGTTGAGAAAAAATTTTCTGCTTGCAAACCAGCATGTATAATCAATTATTAAAATGTCACAAATAATATTGCATACATAATTAGGAATGGGCGAATGTGTTTATATTCGGATTCGAATGTTAGAACAAATGTTATTGTAGAAATTTGATTTACATAATCGAATGTTGACAAGAATATTCTCATAAATTCTATAATCGAATGCTATTTACAGTTTTCAAATGTCACTTTCAAATTCGAATGTTCATAATTAGATGAATGAATTTCGAATGTAACATTCAATTTAACAAATACTATTCAAAAGTTCAATAGTTCATGTAGTAGGGAATTAAGTAAATTGATACATAATAGATAAAAATATATCATGAATGTTTCTATTTTGAATATTGCATAATTGGAATATTACATTTAAAGAAAGCATTAGAAATACTATTGCATATATTTATATTTGAATTTTTCGAGTTTGAAAATTGCATAATTCAAATATTAAATACTATTACAAATATATACATTAGAAATTTTCGAATTCGAATATTGCATAATTTGCATAATTTGAATATTACATTTAAAGAAAGCATTAGAAATACTATTACAAATATATAAATTTGAATTTTCAAATTTGAATATCGCATAATTCAAATACATGAAACAAATGTTAAAATGTTGTACAAACATTCGAAATTCAAAACAAACTAATGTGTTAAAATTCGTTTAATTTTTTCAATGTTGCGAAACATTCGCTCATCCCTATACATAATATGTATTATTATAAACTTATTTGCATTGAATGGGCCTAGGTGATTGCCCAAAAGGGTGAAAGTAATATTACATTTAGGACAATCCCTGTTGGAAATAAGATACATTAATATATATATAAATAACAAGAGTATTCCATTGAGCAATGATACTTTTTTATTGGACTAACTATACATTTATAAGTTGACAAGCTTTCGGAAGAGTTCCTTCCTTTATCAAGTCTAAAGCAATACTGACCAATTCAATGGAATTTACAGATTATATCTTAAAACACAGAATAGCTAAGAAGACAGTGCAGGGAGAGGAGGAGGTGTCGTAAAAATCATGAGGGGGGCTTAGGTAACAGGCAGACAGTGTCCAGTGTAGGAGAACAGACAGGGGAAATATATAGCTTTACATAGAGCATATACTGACATAAAGTTATATATCAACATTAAATCAATATCTATAAAGATGTGCAATTGTGTATACAGGGGGAATACAAAAGTTAAAAAAAGACAAAAGTGTGGACATAGGCTTACCTGTGTGCCTATGTATAAAGAATGTGGAATATACAATGTAATTGACTAAATGAAAGTACATTACAAAAAAATTTGAGAATGTGTTAAGAATCCAGAGTCCACATTTAGTCCAGAATTAAACAGGTTGAAGTGCATTATCATTTTCATTTCAAAGGTTTTTCTTTCCATGGTGTTTTTGAAGTTGCCTCTGAGAATTTTGATTTTGAGGTTTTGGATGGAGTGGTCAGGTTAGGTGAAATGGTGACCAACAGGGGTGCAGTATTTTGTTTCACAGTGGTTTTTGATTGAGTGCCTGTGTAAGTTCATTCGAAGGTGCAGTTTTTGGCTTGTTTCTCCAATATAGCATCCCATTTCACATGCAGTGCAATGTATCATGCATACCACATTTGCAGATATACATAAATATGCCCCTTTAATGTTATAAGATATATTATTGTGATTTGCTGTGCTGCTTTCACAAACGTGTTGACACAGTTTGCAGAGAGCTTTATAGCAGCACTTGGTTCCATTCTGAGTGTTCTTTTTCTTAAGGGGTAGCTTCCTATGTACCAGTTTCTGCTTAAGGTTAGGTGGTTGTCTGTATGCCAGGATTGGGGGTTTTGGAAATATTTTTTTGAGTGTGGGATCCTCTAAGAATAGTGGCTGTAAGTCTTTTATGATTTTTCGTATCCCTTCCACAGGTTGTATTTGACTACTAGTGGGATACGTGATATGTTTTCCTTCTCCCTGTATTGTAGTAAGTGTTCACGTGGAGTATTGAGGGCAGAGTTAATTTTTTTATTTATAATCCTTGTTTTGTAACCTTTTTCTCTGAATGATTGGGACAGTGTGATGAGGTGTTTGTCACGGTCCTTGGTATCTGAGCAAATTCTCTGGTATCTTGTAGCCTGACTGTAGATTATGGATTTTTAATGTGATTGGGGTGGGAGCTGGAGCTGTGGACAGATAACAGATAGATGCAGCTACCTCCACAGCTCCAGCTTCCACCCCAATCACATCAAATTTTTTTGTAATATACTTTCATTTAGTCAATTACATTGTATATTCCACATTCTTTATACATAGGCACACAGGTAAGCCTATGTCCACACTTTTGTCTTTTTTAACTTTTGTATTCCCCCTGTATATACAATTTCACATCTTTATAGATATTGATTCAATGTTGATATATAACTTTATGTCAGTATATGCTCTATGTAAAGCTATATATTTCCCCTGTCTGTTCTCCTACACTGGACACTGTCTGCCTGTTACCTAAGCCCCCCTCATGATTTTTACGACACCTCCTCCTCTCCCTGCACTGTCTTCTTAGCTATTCTGTGTTTTAAGATATAATAAAGGGAGGAACTCTTCCGAAAGCTTGTCAACTTATAAATGTATAGTTAGTCCAATAAAAAAGTATCATTGCTCAATGAATGAAATCTCTGGACTAACATGGCTGCTCCAATCAACGTATATATATATATATATATATATATATATATATATATATATATATATATACTGTATATTTACACACAGTATCCCACAAAAGTGAGTACAACCCTCACATATTTGAAAATATTTGTTATATCTTTTCATGTGATAACACTGATGAAATGACATTTTGCTACAATGTAAAATAGTGAGTGTACAGCCTGTATAATAGTGTAAACTTGCTGTCCCCTCAAAATAACTCAACACACAGCCATTAATGTCTAAACCGTTGGCAACAAAAGTGAGTATACCCCTAAGTGGAAATGTCCAAATTTGGCCCAAAGTGTCAATATTTTGTGTGGCCACAATTATTTTCCAGAACTGCCTAAACCCTCTTGGGCATGGAGTTCACCAGAGCTTCACAGGTATCCACTGGAGTCCTCTTCCACTCCTCCATGACGACATCATGGAGCTGGTGGATGTTAGAGACCTTGCACTCCCCCACTTTCCGTTTGAGGATGCCCCACAGATGCTCAATAGGGTTTAGGTCTGGATACATGCTTGGCCAGTCCATCACCTTTACCTTCAGCTTCTTTAGCAAGGCAGTGGTCGTCTTGGAGATGTGTTTGGGGTATTTATTATGTTGGAATACTACCCCAACGGCCCAGTCTCTGAAGGGATGGGGATCATGCTCTGCTTCAGTATGTCATAATACATGTTGGCATTCATGGTTCCCACATTGAACTGTAGCTTCCCAGTGCTGGCAGCACTTATGCAGGCCCAAACCATGACACTCCCACCACCATGCTTGACTGTAGGCAAGACACACTTGTCTTTGTACTCCTCAACTGGTTGCTGCCACACACGCTTGACAACATCTGAACCAAATAAGTTTATCTTGGTCTCATCGGACCACAGGACATGATTCCAGTAATCCATGTTCTTAGTCTGCTTGTCTTCAGCAAACTGTTTGCAGGCTTTCTTGTGCATCATCTTTAGAAGAGACTTCCTTCTGGGACGACTAATGCAGAGTGTGGCATATGGTCTGAGCACTGACAGACTGACCCCGAAACCCCTTCAATCTCTGCATAAATGCTGGCAGCACTCATACATTTATTTCCCAAAGACAACCTCTGCATATGACGGTAAACACATGCACTCAACTTTTTTAGTCGACCATGGCAAGGCCTATTCTTAGTGGAACCTGTCCTGTGAAACCACTGTATGGGCTTACCCACCATGCTGCAGCTCAGTTTCAGTGTCTTTGCAATCTTCTTATAGCCTGGGTCATCTTTATGTAGAGCAACAATTCTTTTTTTCAGATACTCAGAGAGTTCTTTGCCATGAGGTGCCATGTTAAACTTCCAGTGACCAGTATGAGAGAGTTTGAGAGTGATAACACCAAATTTAACACACCTGCTCCCCATTCACACCTGAGATCTTGTAAAACTAACGAGTCACATGACACCGGAGAGGGAAAATGGCTAATTGGGCCCAATTTGGACATTTCCACTTAGGGTGTACTCATTTTTGTTGCCAACGGTTTAGACATTAATGGTTGTGTGTTGAGTTATTTTGAGAGGACAGCAAATTTACACTGTTATACAGGATGTACACTCACTAATTTACATTGTAGCAAAGTGTAATTTCTTCAGGTTTGTCACATGAAAAGGTATAATAATATATTTACAAAAATGTGAGGGGGTGGACTCACTTTTGTGGAATACTATATATATATATATATATATATATATATATCATGGTTTTGTAAGAAAGAGAAAATCCTGAAAAAATATAAATGTCAGGATAAAAGACAGGGAATTCAGCACTCTTTTTAAAAAGTTTTATTAGCTCAAAAATATATATGATCCTGTGTGTCCAAAATGAAAGCTGTAGTGGTTTCAAGAAAGATCAATCTTTGACAGTTAAATCCTAGGACAAAGAAATCCTAGGAATATGCTTAGCAATAGGTAAATACACAATTGACCAAGTGGTGTATATATTAGAAACACAAAACATAATACTTAACAAACCTGACCGGTCAGGGGTGAGTGTTCAAGCATGAACAGGATACATTAATAAGAGACATAGCTTCTATCAAATATTAGACAAAAGTATCTCATTGTACTCACAATGCTTTAAATGCAGTTTATGTCTTGGGAAACTGTAGTCAGACTATTATTTCTTACTGCCATCGGCACCTTTAGAAATATAAGGCAAACTGCCGAGCAGATATTAAGGTGACTGACTATGTATCTCAAGATATAATTCAGGTATGGATGATGCACATTTGAGCAACAGCAATGTAATAATTGTACATAGTATTACTGAGATATATTAATGAGGAACACTTATCAAACTACTACACCCTGCTGCGTACGGCACCTTATCAAATAAGGCTAAATGCCGGGCAGGTAAAGTGATGGGATCTAAGTAGTTACTGATAATGTGCCTCAGAATATTTACATATGTCGATACATAAACAAGCAAGCGTTAAAAAGCAGAGATGGAATATACTCAGCAGTGATTAGTAGTAAGCAAGTAGTAGCGTGATGCTTGAAAAGTCATTGTAGAGGTCCTTAGCTTAAGGTCGTATATGCATAAGGTAAAAAGTCATGAAAAAGTGACAGGCATTATGTAGATTTACAGATCAAGTATGCTAGATGTTAGTATGCTGTAAGCGATAGATAGAAATCACAGACTCTGTAGCTCAGAGTGGCTTCTGTTTACACCCTCTCTGCAGGGTAACGATATCCAAGTCTAACATCAATATGCCTATTTTTCAGGCCAAATTTTAGCTGCATACGACCTGTCTCCTGTCAAGTCCTCAGACTGATGTTTGTTAGATAATCATCAGTAGTTTTCCCCGGGACCACCAAACTTTTCTTCAATGCAATGCTTGCTTGTCTAGTGTCTCCGTTCAGTGGCGTTCACACTGACCACATGCACCGTGTCGGCTCGTCCAATGCCGACGCGCGTTTCACCCGTTGGGTGTGTCGGGCTTCGTCAGGGCGTGATGACGTAGGGAGCGTCTCATCTCCCTTTTAAGCTTCCTATGTTACACGCCTCTTCTTTCCAAGTTTCTTAATAGCCAATCATATTTAGAGAGAATAAATGCGTAAATACTTAACTCTCTATTGCTTACAAAGTTGTAATAAAAACATGTCAAAACCGGGCAAGTAAGCCCTAATGGAAAATACTTATATATACACCAACAAGTTTTGGTCATTTATGTACTAATGAAAGTGTCGAGAATTATTAAGAGTGTACGGATACCTATGGCAATTGTAGCCCTAAATTTCTAATGCTTAGATAAAGCTTCTAAAAAATTTGTGATAAACCATATTAATTACATACATAGCTATTATTTATCATTGTCAAGCGAAGTATTCTTGTTACTTTGCAATACATTTTACACTTGTCTGTAATATAGAAATACTGTTCTAACAGGAACTGTTCCTTATAGGAAGCAGGCCATGTCTATTCTGTCATTTAGTCCATTCGGCATCTGGGTTTGTAGGATAGTGATCCACCTACATTCTTTCTGGAGGAGGACCCTATCGTTATCACCCCCTCTATTGTTGGTAATGCCTCTGTCAATACCCACAAATGAGAGAGAGTCAGGATTACAGGCATGGATTTCTTCAAAATGTTTAGCCACATTACTTTTGGGATTTTTGTATTTTATGTCATCCCGATGCTCAGTTATTCTATCCTTTATCGCTCTCCTTGTTTTACCCACGTAAAAACGTGGGCAGCTACAGGACAGGAGGTAGATAACACCTTCAGTGCTACAAGTAATGTGGTATTTTAACTTGTATATTTTGCCTGTGTGTGTTGAAAATGTTTTAGTTTTTTTCATATACTTGCAGGCCACACATCTTCCACAAGGATGATTCCCAGTGGATCTGTGTGTAGTGAGCCAGTCTGTTTGTTTTTTCAGTGACACGTATTGGCTTCTCACGAACTTGTCTCTGAGATTGGGAGCTCTTCTGGCAGTGATGTTGGGGTAGTCTCCTACCTCCTTAGATACCCCTTCATCACTCATTAGAATATGCCAGTTTCTTTCCAATACCAGTCTCAGGGCTGTCCAATGACAGTTGTAATCTGTTATCAACCTAATTGTACTTTGTACAGCCTTTTTTTTGGGTCTTAAAAGTTGTTCTCGATCTGAATGAGCTGCTTCATTAAGAGCTCTATTCACTACTCTTTTGGAGTACCCTCTGTCTAGAAATCGTTTTTGCATCTCCTTGGCATGCTCGTAGTATTTAGTTTTTGTGGAGCAGTTCCGACGTAATCTAAGGAACTGCCCCTTTGGTATCCCCTTCTTGAGATGGTCAGGATGGTGACTAGTGGCGAGTAGCAAACTATTAGTTGCAGTAGTTTTGCGGAAATTCTCAGTCACAATAAAGCCCTGTTTTAATTTAATTGTAATATCCAAAAAGGATATTTCCTCCTTACTACTTTGTAATGTGAGGAAGATATTTTTATCATTTTTGTTTAGAGTTTCAACAAACTCTAAAAGGCCTGTTTCAGAGCCCTCCCATATGAGGAAAATGTCATCCACATATCTTAGCCATATGTGGATATTTTCCTCAAAGAGAGGGCTCTGATAAACATCCTCCATCTCCCAGGCTCCTAAGTGTAGGCAGGCATAGGTGGGGGCACACGTTGCCCCCATGGCAGTCCCTTGCTGCTGTACATACACCTTGTTGTCAAATAGAAAAACGTTGTTTGTCAGTATGAACTCTAAGAGTTCTATGACAAAAACCGTGTGCTGTTGTGATTGTGTACCTCTCATCATAAGAAAGTGATTACACGCTTTTAGACCTACATTGTGGGGGATAGATGAATATAATCCTTCCACATCCAAACAGGCCATGATGGCTCCTGGTGGAACTGTAAGGTTGTCTATTTTCCTTAGAAAATCAGCCGTATCTAAAATATATGATGGTAATGTACTTAGGAATGGCCTAAGGAAAAAGTCTACATAATTTCCAAGATTTTCTGTTAGGCTACCAATGCCTGCAATTATTGGGCGGCCTGGTGGATGATTAGCATTCTTGTGTATTTTGGGGATACAATAGAAAACAGGTGTTATTGGGTACTCACAATAAAGATATTTCTTTTCTGAGTTTGTAATTAGGCCTTCACTATTTGCCTTTTTTAGTATGTTAAAAAGCTTAAATTGTAAGGAAGATGTTGGATTGAACGTCAATGATTTGTAATGTTTCTTATTCAGAAGTTGACGTTTTACTTCCAGGACGTACATGTTCTCATCCCAAAGGACTAGGTTTCCACCTTTGTCCGCGGGCTTGATCACAAATCCTTTTGCATTTATCAGGTCATTGAGTGCTTTACGTTCAGATTTTGTTAGATTATCATCAACTACTCCTGTAAAGGACATTTGGTTAACCTCTTTCTCAACCTGTTTAACAAAGATATTGACTGCTGGCACCATTGAGAGTTGCGGCATGTACTTAGATTTTGCTTTGAAGTTGGAAGTAGTTTTATTAAGGTAAGGAATATCCTTAACTTGGGTAGGAGTATATTGACTGCCTTCATTTTCTTCTAGGAGGCTTTGGAGGTTTTCTACTGTGGACTTGTCATCCTGGGTAATGGAGACATCGTCTATTAGGTGTTTGCTTTTGCCCTTCATTATTTGTGATAACACAATTTTGCGGGCAAAGAGATGGAGATCTTTTGTGAAATTGAATTTGTCAAGGTAATTAGTGGGGCAGAAGGAAAGGCCTTTCTTAAGTACCTCTATGTGAGCCAGGTTTAACTTAAATGTTGATAAGTTGATTATCTGAAGCCCTTCTTCTGTTGTCTTTAATATCCCCTGCGTCCCCGGAATCGCCGGGGTCTGCCCCTCGTATAGTTCCCTTGATTCAGTTGTTGTCTCCGTTGTCTGGAGGGATATCTCCTCTCTTGAGAGTCTGAATTTGTCCCTCCTCCACCTTCTCTTCCTGCCTCCTCTCCTCCTTCCCCTAAAAAAGAAGAGTGTGACTTTTCTGTAATAGGTCTTTGGTGTTCTGATTCTATATCAGACGCATCTGTACCAGAGTCATACGTGCCTCTTGGTGTCAAGTAATTATAGACCTTGTTGTTCTTATAGTCATCATTGTCTCTGGACAATTTCCTACCTTTTCTCAATTTTATGTCATTCTGCAGTCTGGCAATCTGATCCTTTATTTCTTCATTAAGTTTAACAAAGTTTGGGTTGCTAGAAAAGGTATTAACTATCTTTAGGCATTCCTCTGCCTGTGTGATTGTCTTGTCCAATCTTTCTTTGTTACGTTTGACCATTTTTCCCATCAAAATGATGGAGCACTCAGTTAGACTGGAATTCCAGTCTTCCATAAATGCTTCCCCACCTTCATCTTCCCTTAGGTTAGTTCCGGGGTCTAATCTCAATCGTAGCCCCCTAGGTATGATGTTATTTTTTATATAGTTTTCTAGGCTCGATGTCTCAGCCCTGAGTTTGACCTGTTTTACTAAAAGTTTTTTATAGTTTTTAAATGCCCCATATATGTTAACTGGAGCATTATTTTCAAGTTGGCTCTCTTCTAAGCCTGACATCGACAATGACGCTGTTAATTCAGCTTCCCAATTCTCATCAGACAGTGTAAATGCCATAATGCAAGTATGTATGACTAGATTGGGCTTTAATGTCAAAGATTATTATGTCTCTTGCTGTCACTCTAGCTTCTTAAATGGACACACCCAAGAGTTGTTAACTCTTACGGAAATTAATTATTAGCACTATAGGGTCACCTCTCCGGAAGCCTATGATTCGGTCCTAGAACCCAGTAACATAGGTAATGAAATTGAAAAATAGAAAAGAAGATACGGAGGGGACGCAATTGCTATGAGCTTCTAGAAAAGAGCCATATAGTTCCAAAGTAAATACTAATATGGCTACAGTTGAATAAGTGGTGCAGACCCTTAAATAAATTTCATGGTTTTGTAAGAAAGAGAAAATCCTGAAAAAATATAAATGTCAGGATAAAAGACAGGGAATTCAGCACTCTTTTTAAAAAGTTTTATTAGCTCAAAAATATATATGATCCTGTGTGTCCAAAATGAAAGCTGTAGTGGTTTCAAGAAAGATCAATCTTTGACAGTTAAATCCTAGGACAAAGAAATCCTAGGAATATGCTTAGCAATAGGTAAATACACAATTGACCAAGTGGTGTATATATTAGAAACACAAAACATAATACTTAACAAACCTGACCGGTCAGGGGTGAGTGTTCAAGCATGAACAGGATACATTAATAAGAGACATAGCTTCTATCAAATATTAGACAAAAGTATCTCATTGTACTCACAATGCTTTAAATGCAGTTTATGTCTTGGGAAACTGTAGTCAGACTATTATTTCTTACTGCCATCGGCACCTTTAGAAATATAAGGCAAACTGCCGAGCAGATATTAAGGTGACTGACTATGTATCTCAAGATATAATTCAGGTATGGATGATGCACATTTGAGCAACAGCAATGTAATAATTGTACATAGTATTACTGAGATATATTAATGAGGAACACTTATCAAACTACTACACCCTGCTGCGTACGGCACCTTATCAAATAAGGCTAAATGCCGGGCAGGTAAAGTGATGGGATCTAAGTAGTTACTGATAATGTGCCTCAGAATATTTACATATGTCGATACATAAACAAGCAAGCGTTAAAAAGCAGAGATGGAATATACTCAGCAGTGATTAGTAGTAAGCAAGTAGTAGCGTGATGCTTGAAAAGTCATTGTAGAGGTCCTTAGCTTAAGGTCGTATATGCATAAGGTAAAAAGTCATGAAAAAGTGACAGGCATTATGTAGATTTACAGATCAAGTATGCTAGATGTTAGTATGCTGTAAGCGATAGATAGAAATCACAGACTCTGTAGCTCAGAGTGGCTTCTGTTTACACCCTCTCTGCAGGGTAACGATATCCAAGTCTAACATCAATATGCCTATTTTTCAGGCCAAATTTTAGCTGCATACGACCTGTCTCCTGTCAAGTCCTCAGACTGATGTTTGTTAGATAATCATCAGTAGTTTTCCCCGGGACCACCAAACTTTTCTTCAATGCAATGCTTGCTTGTCTAGTGTCTCCGTTCAGTGGCGTTCACACTGACCACATGCACCGTGTCGGCTCGTCCAATGCCGACGCGCGTTTCACCCGTTGGGTGTGTCGGGCTTCGTCAGGGCGTGATGACGTAGGGAGCGTCTCATCTCCCTTTTAAGCTTCCTATGTTACACGCCTCTTCTTTCCAAGTTTCTTAATAGCCAATCATATTTAGAGAGAATAAATGCGTAAATACTTAACTCTCTATTGCTTACAAAGTTGTAATAAAAACATGTCAAAACCGGGCAAGTAAGCCCTAATGGAAAATACTTATATATACACCAACAAGTTTTGGTCATTTATGTACTAATGAAAGTGTCGAGAATTATTAAGAGTGTACGGATACCTATGGCAATTGTAGCCCTAAATTTCTAATGCTTAGATAAAGCTTCTAAAAAATTTGTGATAAACCATATTAATTACATACATAGCTATTATTTATCATTGTCAAGCGAAGTATTCTTGTTACTTTGCAATACATTTTACACTTGTCTGTAATATAGAAATACTGTTCTAACAGGAACTGTTCCTTATAGGAAGCAGGCCATGTCTATTCTGTCATTTAGTCCATTCGGCATCTGGGTTTGTAGGATAGTGATCCACCTACATTCTTTCTGGAGGAGGACCCTATCGTTATCACCCCCTCTATTGTTGGTAATGCCTCTGTCAATACCCACAAATGAGAGAGAGTCAGGATTACAGGCATGGATTTCTTCAAAATGTTTAGCCACATTACTTTTGGGATTTTTGTATTTTATGTCATCCCGATGCTCAGTTATTCTATCCTTTATCGCTCTCCTTGTTTTACCCACGTAAAAACGTGGGCAGCTACAGGACAGGAGGTAGATAACACCTTCAGTGCTACAAGTAATGTGGTATTTTAACTTGTATATTTTGCCTGTGTGTGTTGAAAATGTTTTAGTTTTTTTCATATACTTGCAGGCCACACATCTTCCACAAGGATGATTCCCAGTGGATCTGTGTGTAGTGAGCCAGTCTGTTTGTTTTTTCAGTGACACGTATTGGCTTCTCACGAACTTGTCTCTGAGATTGGGAGCTCTTCTGGCAGTGATGTTGGGGTAGTCTCCTACCTCCTTAGATACCCCTTCATCACTCATTAGAATATGCCAGTTTCTTTCCAATACCAGTCTCAGGGCTGTCCAATGACAGTTGTAATCTGTTATCAACCTAATTGTACTTTGTACAGCCTTTTTTTTGGGTCTTAAAAGTTGTTCTCGATCTGAATGAGCTGCTTCATTAAGAGCTCTATTCACTACTCTTTTGGAGTACCCTCTGTCTAGAAATCGTTTTTGCATCTCCTTGGCATGCTCGTAGTATTTAGTTTTTGTGGATTCCGGGGACGCAGGGGATATTAAAGACAACAGAAGAAGGGCTTCAGATAATCAACTTATCAACATTTAAGTTAAACCTGGCTCACATAGAGGTACTTAAGAAAGGCCTTTCCTTCTGCCCCACTAATTACCTTGACAAATTCAATTTCACAAAAGATCTCCATCTCTTTGCCCGCAAAATTGTGTTATCACAAATAATGAAGGGCAAAAGCAAACACCTAATAGACGATGTCTCCATTACCCAGGATGACAAGTCCACAGTAGAAAACCTCCAAAGCCTCCTAGAAGAAAATGAAGGCAGTCAATATACTCCTACCCAAGTTAAGGATATTCCTTACCTTAATAAAACTACTTCCAACTTCAAAGCAAAATCTAAGTACATGCCGCAACTCTCAATGGTGCCAGCAGTCAATATCTTTGTTAAACAGGTTGAGAAAGAGGTTAACCAAATGTCCTTTACAGGAGTAGTTGATGATAATCTAACAAAATCTGAACGTAAAGCACTCAATGACCTGATAAATGCAAAAGGATTTGTGATCAAGCCCGCGGACAAAGGTGGAAACCTAGTCCTTTGGGATGAGAACATGTACGTCCTGGAAGTAAAACGTCAACTTCTGAATAAGAAACATTACAAATCATTGACGTTCAATCCAACATCTTCCTTACAATTTAAGCTTTTTAACATACTAAAAAAGGCAAATAGTGAAGGCCTAATTACAAACTCAGAAAAGAAATATCTTTATTGTGAGTACCCAATAACACCTGTTTTCTATTGTATCCCCAAAATACACAAGAATGCTAATCATCCACCAGGCCGCCCAATAATTGCAGGCATTGGTAGCCTAACAGAAAATCTTGGAAATTATGTAGACTTTTTCCTTAGGCCATTCCTAAGTACATTACCATCATATATTTTAGATACGGCTGATTTTCTAAGGAAAATAGACAACCTTACAGTTCCACCAGGAGCCATCATGGCCTGTTTGGATGTGGAAGGATTATATTCATCTATCCCCCACAATGTAGGTCTAAAAGCGTGTAATCACTTTCTTATGATGAGAGGTACACAATCACAACAGCACACGGTTTTTGTCATAGAACTCTTAGAGTTCATACTGACAAACAACGTTTTTCTATTTGACAACAAGGTGTATGTACAGCAGCAAGGGACTGCCATGGGGGCAACGTGTGCCCCCACCTATGCCTGCCTACACTTAGGAGCCTGGGAGATGGAGGATGTTTATCAGAGCCCTCTCTTTGAGGAAAATATCCACATATGGCTAAGATATGTGGATGACATTTTCCTCATATGGGAGGGCTCTGAAACAGGCCTTTTAGAGTTTGTTGAAACTCTAAACAAAAATGATAAAAATATCTTCCTCACATTACAAAGTAGTAAGGAGGAAATATCCTTTTTGGATATTACAATTAAATTAAAACAGGGCTTTATTGTGACTGAGAATTTCCGCAAAACTACTGCAACTAATAGTTTGCTACTCGCCACTAGTCACCATCCTGACCATCTCAAGAAGGGGATACCAAAGGGGCAGTTCCTTAGATTACGTCGGAACTGCTCCACAAAAACTAAATACTACGAGCATGCCAAGGAGATGCAAAAACGATTTCTAGACAGAGGGTACTCCAAAAGAGTAGTGAATAGAGCTCTTAATGAAGCAGCTCATTCAGATCGAGAACAACTTTTAAGACCCAAAAAAAAGGCTGTACAAAGTACAATTAGGTTGATAACAGATTACAACTGTCATTGGACAGCCCTGAGACTGGTATTGGAAAGAAACTGGCATATTCTAATGAGTGATGAAGGGGTATCTAAGGAGGTAGGAGACTACCCCAACATCACTGCCAGAAGAGCTCCCAATCTCAGAGACAAGTTCGTGAGAAGCCAATACGTGTCACTGAAAAAACAAACAGACTGGCTCACTACACACAGATCCACTGGGAATCATCCTTGTGGAAGATGTGTGGCCTGCAAGTATATGAAAAAAACTAAAACATTTTCAACACACACAGGCAAAATATACAAGTTAAAATACCACATTACTTGTAGCACTGAAGGTGTTATCTACCTCCTGTCCTGTAGCTGCCCACGTTTTTACGTGGGTAAAACAAGGAGAGCGATAAAGGATAGAATAACTGAGCATCGGGATGACATAAAATACAAAAATCCCAAAAGTAATGTGGCTAAACATTTTGAAGAAATCCATGCCTGTAATCCTGACTCTCTCTCATTTGTGGGTATTGACAGAGGCATTACCAACAATAGAGGGGGTGATAACGATAGGGTCCTCCTCCAGAAAGAATGTAGGTGGATCACTATCCTACAAACCCAGATGCCGAATGGACTAAATGACAGAATAGACATGGCCTGCTTCCTATAAGGAACAGTTCCTGTTAGAACAGTATTTCTATATTACAGACAAGTGTAAAATGTATTGCAAAGTAACAAGAATACTTCGCTTGACAATGATAAATAATAGCTATGTATGTAATTAATATGGTTTATCACAAATTTTTTAGAAGCTTTATCTAAGCATTAGAAATTTAGGGCTACAATTGCCATAGGTATCCGTACACTCTTAATAATTCTCGACACTTTCATTAGTACATAAATGACCAAAACTTGTTGGTGTATATATAAGTATTTTCCATTAGGGCTTACTTGCCCGGTTTTGACATGTTTTTATTACAACTTTGTAAGCAATAGAGAGTTAAGTATTTACGCATTTATTCTCTCTAAATATGATTGGCTATTAAGAAACTTGGAAAGAAGAGGCGTGTAACATAGGAAGCTTAAAAGGGAGATGAGACGCTCCCTACGTCATCACGCCCTGACGAAGCCCGACACACCCAACGGGTGAAACGCGCGTCGGCATTGGACGAGCCGACACGGTGCATGTGGTCAGTGTGAACGCCACTGAACGGAGACACTAGACAAGCAAGCATTGCATTGAAGAAAAGTTTGGTGGTCCCGGGGAAAACTACTGATGATTATCTAACAAACATCAGTCTGAGGACTTGACAGGAGACAGGTCGTATGCAGCTAAAATTTGGCCTGAAAAATAGGCATATTGATGTTAGACTTGGATATCGTTACCCTGCAGAGAGGGTGTAAACAGAAGCCACTCTGAGCTACAGAGTCTGTGATTTCTATCTATCGCTTACAGCATACTAACATCTAGCATACTTGATCTGTAAATCTACATAATGCCTGTCACTTTTTCATGACTTTTTACCTTATGCATATACGACCTTAAGCTAAGGACCTCTACAATGACTTTTCAAGCATCACGCTACTACTTGCTTACTACTAATCACTGCTGAGTATATTCCATCTCTGCTTTTTAACGCTTGCTTGTTTATGTATCGACATATGTAAATATTCTGAGGCACATTATCAGTAACTACTTAGATCCCATCACTTTACCTGCCCGGCATTTAGCCTTATTTGATAAGGTGCCGTACGCAGCAGGGTGTAGTAGTTTGATAAGTGTTCCTCATTAATATATCTCAGTAATACTATGTACAATTATTACATTGCTGTTGCTCAAATGTGCATCATCCATACCTGAATTATATCTTGAGATACATAGTCAGTCACCTTAATATCTGCTCGGCAGTTTGCCTTATATTTCTAAAGGTGCCGATGGCAGTAAGAAATAATAGTCTGACTACAGTTTCCCAAGACATAAACTGCATTTAAAGCATTGTGAGTACAATGAGATACTTTTGTCTAATATTTGATAGAAGCTATGTCTCTTATTAATGTATCCTGTTCATGCTTGAACACTCACCCCTGACCGGTCAGGTTTGTTAAGTATTATGTTTTGTGTTTCTAATATATACACCACTTGGTCAATTGTGTATTTACCTATTGCTAAGCATATTCCTAGGATTTCTTTGTCCTAGGATTTAACTGTCAAAGATTGATCTTTCTTGAAACCACTACAGCTTTCATTTTGGACACACAGGATCATATATATTTTTGAGCTAATAAAACTTTTTAAAAAGAGTGCTGAATTCCCTGTCTTTTATCCTGACATTTATATTTTTTCAGGATTTTCTCTTTCTTACAAAACCATGAAATTTATTTAAGGGTCTGCACCACTTATTCAACTGTAGCCATATTAGTATTTACTTTGGAACTATATGGCTCTTTTCTAGAAGCTCATAGCAATTGCGTCCCCTCCGTATCTTCTTTTCTATATATATATATATATATATATATATATATATATATATATATATATATATATATATATATACATACACATACTCTGTATACATTAAGATCCTTTTTTACTATTCAGTCCTAAAAAAACAACTTCCACACATCTTTATTTTTGTCAGATAAACAGCATATGCTATGTTTTTTGGAAGATTGTTCCATTACTTACTGACAAAACAGTCATAATCTGAAGCATACAGTACAGTGTAGATACATATCCATTTGTTTTGCTCATATAATTGAATTCTACAATTTTTTTGGGCTATTTGTCTTTAACAGAAAATATCCTAGAGAAAGAATTAGGAGACAGAGCTGAGCCGGAATATGGTAAGAAACTTAAAACTTGAAATTAGTCTACAAAAATATCAGTGATTCATCAAGTGAAGGGAAAAACAAAATTATAAAAGACATATTTATAGTAACGCATAAATATGTTAAGATGATCAGTCTAGGGACAATATCTGTGCATGGCTCTGAAATTTGCCTTCATGTCTGCTTGTAATTCAATTTCCAGAAATAATATTATATTACTGTTAGTTCCCTTGGATGCAGTTATTCACATCCAAATTATGACATTGAAAATTTCCAGACATTTGAACTGGTAAGAAAGCGTACAGGATAAAAACATATGTTTGAATATATATCAAGAACAAATCTGTAAGTAAAACGTCTTTTGTTTGTGTGTGTTTTTTTAGAATCCTTTTTTACGGTGACAACAGAAAAAACATTTGTAACGGCAAAACCGGAAGATTCATCTCATGTAATGGTTGCAGAAGCAGGTAATTTGTTTTAGCAACTAGAAACGATTCAGCTAAAATTTGCTTGCACAGAAGAAAGGTTTATTTCATTTTCCAATAAAACCTTCAGCATGCTATAAATATACCCATAATAGATCTGTCAAGTTGACATAAAGCATATGTGTACACTGTATCTTGAGAACGTAATTAAGGTTATGATATCATTGGTTCATTTATTGATTATAAATATTTTTTAATGGCTTGTATACATATAATTTAATTTTTTTGTTAAAAAGGTAAGAAAGAAAAAAAAAAAGATATTTAAATAAAGAGCCTATACAAATGATACTTAATACAATTTTGGTCTATGCTTTCTTTTAGGTATAATGCCAAATTTAATTTATGTTATAATACCAACCATACCATTACTCTTGCTGATACTAGTAGCTTTTGGAACCTGCTGTTTCCAGATGATGAATAAAAGGTATTGTAACCCAAACATTCACATTTATTTTTATTTTAGCAAACATTTTAAAAATAATGACTAATATTTGTTGAAAGAAGAGGACACACTGCTTTAGGGAGGGGTCTTACATTCTCACAAATAATGATACAAGGATGTCCCATAAATTTATATATATATATATATATATATATATATATATATATATATATATACATACATACATACACACACACACACACACACACACACACAGTGCATTCAGAAAGTATTCAGACCCCTTTACATTTTGTTAATTATTATGTTGCAATCTTATGATAAAATGGTTTTAATTTTTTTTTCATATCAATCTATACTCCATTACAACAAAGCAAAAAATAAATAAGTAACTTAAATGAACCCCTTAATGACCAGCACCGTAACCTGTACAATGCTGGTCATTAAGCACTTAAAGACCAGTGTCGTACCCTGTATGACGCTGCTGTCCTGGGCCTCTTTCTGCCACAATCTCGCTAAAAATAGTGAAATTGCGCTATTTCTGTATGCTTCACAAGTGGGGCAATGCAGAAATAGAAGGGCAGCGATACCGATGCAGAAAGGGACACTTTGTCGTCCACTCTGCATCGGGTAGTGGTGGTGCCGATCATTGGTGGTGTGGGAAGGTTAGGAGGGAGGCGAGTTGGCGGCCCATTGCCACAGAGGGGTGGGAGTGGTGGGACCACTACGCTACAGAAGCATTTCTGTTAGAGCGGTGTAAGGTGTCCCGGCAGTGAGTAGGAAGGATGAAGGAGGGAGGAGGGGGAAGGAGGCTCTTACTGTGAAGGGGGAAATTAGAGGGTGAGAAATCGGTTTGGGAGGGGGTAGGGTAATGAGGGGGGCAGCTACACTATAGAAAATAAGTGTTTATCATTATTATTAAAAAAAAAAAAATATGTAACTGGGTTTTGACAGACAGCTGCTAGTACCTAAGATAGCGGGAATCAGTTAGCGGGGGGGGCGGGGGCTTTTTGGCAGGGATCAGGGAGGTGGGAAGGTAAGGGGTAGTCTTACACTAAGGAAAATAATAATAATAAATAAATAATAAAAAAGGCGTAAAACTGCCTACTGGCAGACTGTCTGCCAGTACTTAAAATTGGGGTGACCAATGTGGGGGGGGAGCTGTTTGAGAGGGATCAGTGGGTGGGAAGTGTCAGGTGGGAGGCTAATCTCTACACTAAAGCTAAAATGAACCTTACAAGCTACCTAATTAACTCCTTCACTGCTAGGAGTAATAAAAGTGTGGTGCGCAGCTGCAATTAGCAGCCTTCTAATTAGCAAAAACCAATGGCAAAGCCATATGTGTCTGCTATTTCTGAACAAAGGGGATCCCAGAGAAGCTCTTACAATCATTTGTGCCATGATTGCACAAGCAGTATGTAAATAATTTCAGTGAGAAACCCACTCAGATCTCTGGGTAACTGTTTTGCAAAACAAAAAACATCAAAAACATATTACAATGTACAGTTACACTCATAATATCAACATCTAATAAAAATGTGTGTAAAAAAATTGCACAAAAAAGTTATAAGGGCTCAAAGGCAGACATAAAGCATAAAAAAATAAATAAATAAATAACCGCCTGCAATAAGTATTAAGAAAAAAACCTAACCACCCACAATAAGTATTAAGAAAAAAACCAACCAACCAACTACCTAATAAAATTATTAACCCCTAAATCCGCCAACTCCAACATTGCAAACTACCTAATACATCTATTAACCCCTAAACCACCATTAACCCACATCGCTTATTAGCCTAATAAATCTATTATCCCCTAAACCGCCATTAATCCACATCTCAATTAACATAATAAATCAATTAACTCCTAAACCGTTAAACCCCACAACGCAAATAACTAATCACTAAGCCCCCTAACCTAACACCCCCTAAATTAACCCCATTACATAAATTAAAATAATCAACCTAATATTACTTTAAAAATAAAGAAAACTAATTTAAAATATTTAAAATTACAGAAAAAAAGTCTAACATTACAGAAAATAAAAAAGTCTAACATTACACAAAATAATAAACCATATTATCCAAAATAAAAACATTAAACCTAATCCCTATGAAAATAAAAAAGCCCCCCCAAAATAAAAACACCACCTAATCTAAGAATAAACTACCAATGGCCCTTAAAAGGGCTTTTTGTAGAGCATTGCCCAAAAGAAATCAGCTCTTTTACATTAAAAATAAACCAAGTCCCCCTTAACAGTAAAACTCCCCACCCACCAAACCCCCAAAATAAAAAACCTAACACTAAAAAAACTAAACTACCCATTTTCCCTAAAGGGGCATTTGAATGGGCATTACACTTAAAAGAGCATTCAGCTCTTTTACTGCCCTTAAAAGGGTGTTTTGTCTCTTTTTCATGGCCCAAATCCCTAATCTTAAAAATACCCCCTCCCCCGCAAAAAAAGAAAAGAAAACTAACAGTAAGCCCCAAATAGGTACTCACTGTTCCTGAAGTCTGGCGTAGAAGGTCTTCTTCCAGGCAGGCACTCCTCAGCGGCTCCTCTTCATGCGATCGTCAGCCGCTCACTGAAGATTGAATGCAAAGTACCCCATATTTATTGGTGTATCTTGCATTCCTATTGGCTGATATTTTAAAATCAGCCAATAGGATAAGAGATAATTAAATCTTATTGGCTGATTTGAACAGCCAATAGGATTTCAGTAGCTCTAATCCTATTGCTGATTTGAAAATTTCAGCCAATAGGAAAGCAATGTACCTTAAATTGATTGCGGTACCTTGCATTCAATCTTCAGTCTACGATGGACATCGGATGGAGTGGAGCCTCCATGCCATGGAGGAACGCCTCAGTCACTGCCGATAACCGCCGATGACAGCCACTGAGGTTTCAGGCATCAGGAACACAGCTCCGCACCTCCGCTCCATGCCGCCTTCACTCCAGATGAAGATAGAAGATGATGGATCCGTCTGGAAGAAGACCTTCTCTGCAAGACTTCAGGAACACTGAGTACCTATTTGGGGCTTAGGTTTAGGCTTTTTATTTTTTATTTTTGGGGTGTTTTTTTGGGCTTGAAAAAGAGCTGATTGCCCACTTAAGGGTAGCAAAAGAGCTGAATGCCCATATATATATTTTATAGAGGTAAAAGAGCTGTTTAACTTAGGTCAATGCCCTACAAAAGAAATAGCGCTATTTAATTCCTTTTGTCCTCTTTTTATCCCATATCTTGTAGAAAGTATTTTCGGAAATAGTTTTTTTCTGAATCTACTTATTTTGAAGGAATAGCAGCTAAGATTTCAGTTAACTTGCTGTAAAGGGCCATGCAACTCAGTTTATTTTCTTTCCCTATATTGCGCCTTTTTGTTCTCTTCTAGTCCAGTGTGTACATATGTATTTGTATGTGTATTTATGAATTTATAGCCATATATACATAGAAACACATAAAAACACACATATATACAGTATATAGATAGATAGATAGATAGATAGATAGATAGATAGATAGATGATAGATAGATAGATCAAAATAACAAGAGTATTGTAATGAGAAATTATACTTTTTTATTTGAATAACTATACATTTAGAAGTTGACAAGCTTTCGGAAAAATCTATATATAAGTGCATTGGAGTAATTTGCAGTTAAGTAGATGAAAACATGTAAAAACCTATTTATGCAATATTGAAATTTAATAAAGTTTTTTAGCGTGTATTTACTGTAAATATTTCACTTCCATTGTTCTGCACATAGCAGAATATGTGCTATGTATTTTTAAATAGATATTGCTATCTACATATGTATATATCTTTACCGATATATAATCATCTATTTGTTCAAAATATCATCAGATATATGTAGAAATATATATTTATGAATAAATATAACACATTGAAGAAAATTGCAATGTAAAATATTCATATTTTCATGTTTGGTTTGCGCACTTGAGAATATGTGACAGTGTTTGCACGCAAGTAGGGTGTTAGATTTTTTTTCCCTTCATTTTCTTGCTCCATTAATTCTATGGGGAATAGGTAATAGTGCGCAAAATATTGTAAGTTTGGCTTTTTACTCTCATCATTTTAGCGCGCATGCAAAAATATTTTACTTTTAACTTGTAATACAAGCGCAACCCGACACGTGCACTAGTGGACTAAACACTCAAGCGGCAGCGTTAAATAATGCTCCACTTTTATTCTGGCCCTAAATAGGTGAAGGGACCTAAATGGGGGGTGCTTATAAGTGGGGATTAAATGTGAGCAGCATATAAGAACTCCAAAACAGTTTAGCACAAGGGTGGAAATGGAGCAGCAGTTAAGGGATTAATGGAAACCTGGTCTAGAGAGCTCAGGACCTCATTCTAGGCCAAAGATTTACCTTCCAACAGAACAATGACCCTAAGCACCCAGCCATAACAATGCAAGATTAACTTAGGGACAACTCTGTGAATGTCCTTTATTGGCCTAGCCTGAGCCTGGACTTGAACCCAATCGAGCATCTCTGGAGAGACCTGAAAATGGCTGTCCACCAACCATCCCCATCCAATCTGATACACCTAAAGAGGATCTGCAAAGAATATTGGCAGAAAATCCCCAAATCCAGGTGTGCAAAGCTTGTCAAATCATACTCAAAATGACTTAAGGCTTTAATCCCTGCCAAAGGTACTTCAACTATGTACTGAGTTAAGGGTCTGAATACTTATGATAATATGATATTTCAGTTTTTTTCTTTTTAATAAATTTGCAAAGTTATAAAAAAATAAAAAAAATCTGGTTTTTACTTTGTCATTATGGGGAATGGAGTGTGGATTGATATGAAAAAAATAATTGAATTAATTTTAGCATAAGGCTATAACATAACAAAATGTAAAATGAATGGGTCTGAGTACTTTCTCAATGCATGCATATAAAACAGTATTTTTCACTATGTGTTTAACACCTGTTAAACTGCAGAAACTGCTAAACCCATGCCTTTTATTTATATAATTAAAATATATTCAGCAGCAATAGCTGATAAAACATAAATAACATTATTTTTGGACAAAATACACTTATCTCTCCAGCACACTTATATACTCACTAATAAATCTTAATATGATACCCTATATAATTTCAAAACTATATGCATACAACAGTGCAATAGTTAAAATGCTCTAAAACATTCGAAAATTGTCTTTTTACACTTCTACATCTCTTGAAGGCTAAAACACCTCAAAGGGGAAGCAATGTGTTATCTCTACAATTGACATACTCCCAATTGCAGTAAGTAAGCCATTCAAGAGGAGGCATATGTGCATCAACCAATCAGCATTGGGATCAGACATGCAATTTTCATTGCAGTTTAAACCACTTAGCTGGAGTTAGCTACAGACGGCAGCTTATTAATAAATAATAATTTAATCAAAATATATTTTAAATAATAGTTTATTAAAAACTGCTGTACTGGAATGAATCAAAGATTTAACTAGAATTCCCCTTTATGCATTGGATGGAATGGTAGATGTAGGATTGGCATAATAAGATTACCCTTAAGATGAATGTTGTCAGTCCTCATCTGTTCATTGAAAAGTCTTAATCCTGAGTTCCCGTTTTATTACATTGTTCACATTCAGCTTTTGGTCTCTGTAAAAGCTTCTAGCTACCTGCTGAGATATATACATCATATATTTTTTCAAGGGTCAAAGACTTCTTTTCAGGTTGATTTTATTAGTGCACTGTGAATCTCTTGGTCTTGTTTATTCAACCTTCAGCATGCAGACTGTCCATGAGTGACGCTGCCTGAAGGTTAGTTTGTGATTTTTAAATTATAGATGTTAATTTCACATAACGGTGAGAAACACTGATAGCCCAAAACTATAAAATGCAGTCACCATATACAGCTGTAAATCTAATACAATTTAGTTGCAATCCAGAGAATGTATGTGTTTTTTTTCTAATTCAAGAATAGAGATTTTTAGTTACGAATGGCTTCCCTACTATTAAATAAACCATATTATATGCTAGAAAGCGATTTATGAGATTTAAAGGACCAGTCAACACATTAGATTTGCATAATCAACAAATGCAAGATAACAAGACAATGCAATAGCACTTAGTCTGAACTTCAAATGACTAGTAGTTTTTTTATAACAAATTTCAAAGTTATGTATATTTCCACTCCCCTTGTACCATGTGATAGCAATCAGCCAATCACAAATGCATATACGTATAGTCTGTGAATTCTTACACATGCTCAGTAGGATCTGGTGACTCAAAAAGTGTAAATATAAAAGAATGTGCACATTTTTTTTAATGGAAGTAAATTGGAAAGTTGTTTAAAATTACATGCTGTATCTGAATCATGAAAATTTAATTTAACCTGAGTGTCCCTTTAAGTATAACCCACATTTCAGTTTATAAAACTCAGTTTAACCCCAGACAGTATTTTCACTAAAGCTCTATATATCTTGCACTCCCTACTATTTCACATTTAGGGCCCTATGATATAAAACTCTCCATTCAGGTTAGATAATCTAGAGACTCCTATGTTACACTATAACGTCTAAAAAAAATACAAAAGATTTTACATGATTTCTCTCCAAGCCAGGTTTTGGTTATTGGGTCCTTAAGCCATACTCCCAAGAATAACAAAAGACTTTTAGTCCCCTTTGTACCTTTTTACAGAAGGCAATTTCCTGAGTATACAACTCTGGTCCCATCCAAAAACATCGATTAGTCCTGAAAAATCAGACAATTTTCCTATGGAAAAGAACTTTGTACAGATAACCCCTGTCCTACTTTTGTAAGAACATTATATAGCAATGTGTACAGTCTTAATTTTTTTATTTTTTTACACAGATGATGGTTAATTACTACTATTTATCTATGAATGGAAATCGATCAGCTTTTAGCAGTGACTAAGAGCAGACAACCTGCACAAAACGTGTATGCATAGAAGATTATTCCACCCCTCACACTTTTGTAATATTTTGTCTCTGCCATGTTTTTATTGAGAATTATAATAAATGCAAGTTTTATTGAAGAAGCCTTCTTCTGCATTGATTGATCACACTGATCAGACAATCAGGAATGCAAAAAACTTTTTCTGTGTTTGAATACATTCTTCAGTATCCTGCTTTTTCATTTTGAGTCATTCACAATGAAGAGTAAATTCATTTTCCTTTATAATTTGCTTTGTTATCGCTAGACTGTGTGCAGGTGAACCTGTTCTCTTTAATCACCTGCTTAGAGATGGCCTCTACCCCTGACCTAAGGAAAAGATTAGACCAGGGGTCAGCAACCTTGGCTCTCCAGATGTTTTGGAACTACATTTCCGATGATGCTAAGATATTCTTTAGGCTGTCTGAGAATCATGGGAAATGTAGTTCCAAAACATCAGGAGAGCCAAGGTTGCTGACCTCTGAATTAGACCAACAGATTGAACTTGTGGCCTGGAATTCTAAAGGGCACTGACTGCAGTATTCACTTATTCCCTGGTTACCTTTTCAGTTTCTTGCCTTCCTGGAGTTCAACCATAGCACTGTTCCTGCAGCTTCTACTCAGCCAAACATCTTGTGTAACTAGAACTGCTGCTGGAAGTAAGCTGTGGTTCACATTTGTCTCTTTGCTTTTGTCATTAGCACTTCCAAACCATCAATAAGCTGCTGATTTCCTATACTCTCTGTTTATAGCCACTGTACAATCATTGTACAAGGCTCTGTTTAGTTTAAAACATAATTACATTTGCTCTTAACTTGCAAACCGCATAGTTGAGTATCATTCTTAAAATAATTCCACTCTTAAAGAGACAATATACCTAAACCAAGTTTAACTAAATTCATATTATAGTCAAAATTAAACTTTCATGGTTCAGATAGAACATGCAATTTTAAACACCTTTCCATTTTATTTATGTTATCTAATTTGCTGTAGTCTCTCTGTAGGTTAGCTCAGAAGCAGCAATTTACTAATGGAAGCTAGGTGCTTATTGTAGACTGCACATATAAGCCTGTGTTCACCTGGTGTGTTCAGCTAACTCCCAGTAGAACATTGCTGTACTAATGGATATCAAGAAAATGAAACAAAATTGATACTAGGGGTAAATTGAAAGTTGTTAAAAATGTTAGCTGGTCATGATAACACTGGTCATACACTAAGAGGTGAAGGTAAATGCATGTAAACTTTTGGACAAGGCTAACATTTTGGATGGGATCAAACTACTTTAGAAACATTCTGCACCATAAAATGTACAACTGGGCACTTTGGATTTGCAACAGCCCATAGAACAGGTTATCATATTTTTTTTTTTTTTTACCATTTGTTTTTTTTACCTTGTTTTGTGCTTTACATAAATTACCTTTGGTGATCTTCGTGTGGATGATGAAGGCAACTATAAACAGAAACTTTGTCTACGGAGCCTGTATTGACAAAACTGTATATGCGTAAACTTATATCTTGGTTTAACTGTGCAAATCTCTCAAACTGATATACTCATAAAAGCTGATATATTTAGAGTTTGCCTTTTTTTAACCCTTTTGTGTCAGGGCTAAAGTGCCTACATCAGAACAACTGTTCCGATGTAGACAAATTGAAACCACGCGATCGTGCACACAATTACGAGATTTCAATTATTGGATTGCATCCCTACAACCCTAGGAATGCCCCCCAGACCGCAATCAAATCCTAACAGCACAGAAGGCTTCAGGACAGCCGTTAGCTATGACGTTCTATTCCGTGATAACGGCTTTAAAGCCCAGTCTAATTATGACGGAATAGAACGGCATAACGGCTTTAAAAGGTTAAAAAGGTGCAAGTAGGCTGAAGAGGTCCCAGATGAGTAGCATTTGATAAAATAAACATTTACAGCTAAATTGACTGATTGTAGACATTATACCAATTATCTTTTAAGTTGAAAATTAGTCTATATTTGGACACTGTCAGAATTCACAAATTACTACACAAGGTATTTGAAGAAAATGAATGCCCTGTTTACACCTTCTAGATAATAAATCTTTTATACAATAATGTATATGTAACCGAACATTTGTATAGAGGAATTTATTTAAATGATGTCATTACATAATTTAGTACAATTTTTCCAGCAATAATACATATTTTTAAGGAAAAACAATAAATAAAGTGATGAAATTATACATAACATTAAAGACCTGTAACAGCCTCGAAAGGAAGTTAGAGGTCATAGACTGTTTATAACAAAAGAATATGACCTAATTGATGCAAGTCTGTCTCAGAAAGTTTACTTATATAATATAATTAAAACAATGTAGCATCAATCTCACTATCATCCACAGCAGGAAATGAGTTTCCTGCTATCAGTAAAACAACATGATGCCAAACTCTGTGTTGGGCAAATCATAAATATATTCTTTGTCTTCACATTGTACAACAGCAATGAGAATTGATGTCAACTTAATGAAGCCAGTAACCAAACTTTAAAAATACTTTACCTTCAATTTAATAACAAAAGAAAATGGCACAATTGAAAGGGACAGTAAAGTCAACATTGAACTTCAATGGTTTAAATAGAACATGCAATTTTATACAACATACTTCTCTCTCTGTTCTTCTTACTTTTATTCTCTTAGTATTCTTTGCCGAAGGGCAAATCTAGATAAGTTCAGGAGAGTGCATATATCTTTAAAACTCTATGGCAGCAGTGTGTGCAACAATGTATAACACTGCTATAAACAGTTAGAAAACACTGCTGCCATAGGGCTATATTGTAAGTATTGCGCTGTTGCGCATGAGCAATATTGGGTTTATTTCTCCTGTTTGCACACGTCAGAACTACCGTCCATAATACAGGTTGAAAGTAAACATGATTGCATGAGTGCAATTGAATTTAATGTGCGGCGGGATAGCGTGACTTCAGAGCTCTGGTTAACACTGAATTAAAATAGAACTGCTGTCACTACAAATTCAAAGATGGGTTAAAAAAAACTTTACCATTTAGAAACTATGGGGTTAACCACATTCTTTTAGAAAATTAATAGAACTATTTATTTAGAAAAATTTCCATTATTAATTTTGAAGACAAACGATAAGATACACTTTTCTATTGAATTGTTATCAACCTCTATATGTTCATTAGAAAATTAACACCTACAAATGGGTTGAAAAAAAAATATTTGTAAAAAATTAAATGTGGATTATAACAACAAAGGTTTTTTTTGGTTAAGCACACCACAAAAGGACTGTTTGATCTTAGCACACATATTGTGGGAGTACTACCAAAGTGACCAAAACAATTACAAGACAACAGAAAGTATCGGTGCACATCCAACCACTTAAGTCCACTCTTTCATGGCATATTTGTATATGCTTCTGTCTGCCAAATATACTTACATAGCTTCTAAAACGATTAGGATAAACATCTCGCAATAATATTGGCTTATATTTGAGCTGCAAAAACAAATATACTTCTATCTGCTAAACATACTTACATAGTTCAAATAAAATTGGGATTAACAATTCTTTCTTCTGGAGCGGAGCGGAGCGGAGCCATCTTCTTTCCAACCGACGCGGATCCAACCTCTTCAACCGATGCCAATCAGCCAATCAGATTGAGCTCACATTCTATTGGCTGATCGGAACAGCCAATAGAATGAAAGCTCAATCTGATTGGCTGATTGGATCAGCCAATCGGATTGAACTTGATTCTGATTGGCTGATTCCATCAGCCAATCAGAATTTTCCTACCTTAATTCCGATTGGCTGATTGAATCCTATCAGCCAATCTGAATTCGAGGGACGCCATCTTGGATGATGTCATTTAAAGGAACCGTCATTCGGCGAGTAGGCGTCGGTTGAAGAGGTTGGATCCGTGTAGGTTGGAAAGAAGATGGCTCCGCTCCAGAAGAAAGAAGATTGAAGATGCGGCTTGATAGAAGACTTCATCCCGATGATGGACTTCCGACTTCAGCCCGATGATGGAGTTCTTCAGCCACCACTTGGATCCAGACTTCAGCCCGATGATGGACGTCACTCTTCAGCCCCCCGCTTGGGCTTGGATCAACACTTCCGAGGCTTGGATCAAGACTTCCGAGGACGGATCGGTGAACCTGGTATGGTGAAGATAAGGTAGGAAGATCTTCAGGTGCTTAGTGTTAGGTTTATTTAAGGGGGGTTTGGGTTAGATTAGGGGTATGTGGGTGGTGGGTTGTAATGTTGGGGGGGTATTGTATGTGTTTTTTTTACAGGCAAAAGAGCTGAATTCTTTGGGGCATGCCCCGCAAAGGGCCCTGTTCAGGGCTGGTAAGGTAAAAGAGCTTTGAACTTTTTTAATTTAGAATAGGGTAGGGCATTTTTTTATTTTGGGGGGCTTTGTTATTTTATTAGGGGGCTTAGAGTAGGTGTAATTAGTTTAAAATTGTTGTAATATTTTTCTAATGTTTGTAAATATTTTTTTATTTTTTGTAACTTAGTTCTTTTTTATTTTTTGTACTTTAGTTAGTTTATTTCATTGTATTTATTTGTAGATATTGTATTTAATTAATTTATTGATAGTGTAGTGTTAGGTTTAATTGTAGATAATTGTAGGTATTTTATTTAATTAATTTATTGACCTTGTAGTGTTAGGTTTAATTGTAACTTAGGTTAGGATTTATGTTACAGGTAATTTTGTAATTATTTTAACTATTTTAGCTATTAAATAGTTCTTAACTATTTAATAGCTATTGTACCTGGTTAAAATAAATACAAAGTTACCTGTAAAATAAATATAAATCCTAAAATAGCTATAATATAATTATAATTTATATTGTAGCTATATTAGGGTTTATTTTACAGGTAAGTATTTAGCTTTAAATAGGAATAATTTATTTAATAAGAGTTAATTTATTTAGTTAGATTTAAATTATATTTAACTTAGGGGGGTGTTAGTGTTAGGGTTAGACTTAGCTTTAGGGGTTAATCCATTTATTACAGTAGCGGCGAGATTCGGTCGGCAGATTAGGGGTTAATAATTGAAGTTAGGTGTCGGCGATGTTAGGGAGGGCAGATTAGGGGTTAATACTATTTATTATAGGGTTATTGAGGCGGGAGTGAGGTGGATTAAGGGTTAATAACTTTATTATAGTAGTGGTGCGGTGCGCTCGGCAGATTAGGGGTTAATAAGTGTAGGCAGGTGGAGGCGACGTTGAGGGGGGCAGATAAGGGGTTAATAAATATAATATAGGGGTCGGTGGTGTTAGGGGCAGCAGATTAGGGGTACATAAGGATAACGTAGGTGGCGGCGCTTTGCGGTCGGCAAATTAGGGGTTAATTATTGTAGGTAGCTGGCGGCGACGTTGTGGGGGGCAGGTTAGGGGTTAATAAATATAATATAGGGGTCGGCGGTGTTAGGGGCAGCAGATTAGGGGTACATAAGTATAACGTAGGTGGCGGTCGGCAGATTAGGGGTTAAAAAAATGTAATCGAGTGGTGGCGATGTGGGGGGACCTCGGTTTAGGGGTACATAGGTAGTTTATGGGTGTTAGTGTACTTTAATGCACAGTAGTTAAGAGCTTTATAAACCGGCGTTAGCCCAGAAAGCTCTTAACTCCTGACTTTTTTCTGCGTCTGGAGTTTTGTTGTTCGAGTTCTAACGCTCACTTCATTAGACCCTTTAATGACTGACTCTAAATACCGGCGGTAGCCCAAAACCAGCGTTAGGAGCCTCTAACGCTGGTTTTGACGGCTACCGCCCAACTCTAAATCTAGGCCATAGCTTCTATTAAGATTTGTATAAACATCTCGCAATAATATTGGCTTATATTTTAGCTGCAAAAACAAATATACTTCTATCTGCTAAATACACTTTCATAGTTCAAATAAAATTGGGATTAACATCTCACAATAATATTGATTTATATTTATGCTGCAAAAAATTGCCTGTTAAATATTCTTTTAAATTTAAATAAAAACTTCTGTCTGCTAAATATACTTACATAGTTCAAATAAGATTGGGATAAACATCTAACAATGATATTGACATATTTATGCTGCAAACAATTGCCTGTTTAAATTTAAATAAAATAGGGAACTTAGTCACACAATATGATCATATTCTGCTAAGCCAGTCACCACTTACAAGGTGTCCCATATTAGACTGGTCCTACACTAACCAGTTTCCACACTGTAGCAAGTCATGTCTACACAGTGTGAAGCTTTCTAGCTTATTAAGTATATCACAATTTATCTGGAACACACCTGGGCTGGGTGGCGTGCATTAACCAAATGGGAGGGATTTGGTCAGCTCCCTATTCAAAGATACAACAAAGGGTTTTTTTGGTTAAGCACACCACAAAAGGACTGTTTGATCTTAGCACACATATTGTGGGAGTGCTACCAAAGTGACCAAAACAATTACAAGACAACAGAAAGTATCGGTACACATCCAACCACTTAAGTCCACTCTTTCATGGCATATTTGTATATGCTTTTGTCTGTCAAATATACTTACATAGCTTCTAATAAGATTGGGATAAACATCTCGCAATAATATTGGCTTATATTTGAGCTGCAAAAACAAATATACTTCTATCTGCTAAATATACTTACATAGTTCAAATAAAATTGGGATTAACATCTCGCAATAATATTGACTTATATTTATGCTGCAAAAAATTGCCTGTTAAATATGCTTTTAAATTTAAATAAAAACTTCTGTCTGCTAAATATACTTACATAGTTCAAATAAGATTGGGATAAACATCTAACAATAATATTGACATATTTATGCTGCAAAAAATAGCCTGTTTAAATTTAAATAAAATAGGGATCTTAGTCACACAATATGATCATATTCTGCTAAGCCAGTCACCATTTACAAGGTGTCCCATATTAGACTGGTCCTACACTAACCAGTTTCCACACTGCGGCAAGTAATGTCTACACAGTGTGAAGCTTTCTAGCTTATTAAGTATATCACAATTTATCTGGAACACACCTGGGCTGGGTGACGTGCATTAACCAAAGTGGAGGGATTTGGTCAGCTCCCTATTCAAAGATACAAAAAAGGGTTTTTTTGGTTAAGCACACCACAAAAGGACTGTTTGATCTTAGCACACATATTGTGGGAGTGCTACCAAAGTGACCAAAACAATTACAAGACAACAGAAAGTATCAGTGCACATCCAACCACTTAAGTCCACTCTTTCATGGCATATTTGTATATGCTTCTGTCTGTCAAATATACTTACATATACTTACATAGCTTCTAATAAGATCAAACAGTCCTTTTGTGGTGTGCTTAACCAAAAAACCACTTTGTTGTATCTTTGAATAGTGAGCTGACCAAATCCCTCCCCTTTGGTTAATGCACCCCACCCAGCCCAAGTGTGTTCCAGATAAATTGTGATATACTTCACACTGTGTAGACATGACTTGCTGCAGTGTGGAAACTGGTTAGTGCAGGACCAGTCTAATATGGGACACCTTGTAAGTGGTGACTGGCTTAGCAGCATATGATCATATTGTGTGACTAAGATCCCTATTTTATTTAAATTTAAACAGGCAATTTTTTTGCAGCATAAATATAAGTCAATATTATTGTGAGATGTTTATCCCAATCTTATTTGAACTATGTAAGTATATTTAGCAGATAGAAGTATATTTGTTTTTGCAGCTCAAATATAAGCCAATATTATTGCGAGATGTTTATCCCAATCTTATTAGAAGCTATGTAAGTATATTTGACAGACAGAACCATATACAAATATGCCATGAAAGAGTGGACTTAAGTGGTTGGATGTGCACCAATACTCTCTGTTGTCGTGGATTATAACAAGACAGATATCTATCCCCAAATTACTAGTATATAAACCATTGAATTCTATGATCAACACTATGACTTACTGTATATTCTATGATCAACCCTATGACTTACTGTATATTCTATTGTCAACCCTTTTGACTTTCACATCTTACTGGATACAAAATTGACTTACCATAATGCCTCAACTATACTGTGCCATTACTGCTGTTTAATACTTAAAATGGGACCAAACACTTGTGTCATGGCATTTCATTGCATGCAAGGCTGCAACAAAAACATTTTATGACCACTTATTGCATGCACAAAAACTGTGATTGTGATCAATATTCTTATATAGAATTATTTAAATATACACATAATTCTGTGTATTTCTCATTACAAATATACATTCATTGAAATACTAATAATGACAGACTCTGTGATTTGCTGCAAATTAAACTCATGACCTATATTTTTCTATTTTATTTTGATATTCTCCACAACACCTAGAACTAGGGCAATGTAAACAAATATTAGAGATGAATGGAGAACAATTAAAAGGGTCCAAAAATGGTAAATGCAGATCAGTAAATCTGGAATTCCTCTGAGCTGAAACCTCGTAAACAGAAAGGTTTAATTCAATACAGTCTTGTCAAACTATTCCATTTGATTATTTTTAATTACAAACTAGCGGCTAGATTATGAGTTTTGCGTTAAGATGAAAAAGCAGCGTTAACATGTCCTAACGCTGCTTTTTCCCTACCACTGGTATTACGAGTCTTGCAGGTTTAGGGGCACCCAGACTTCTTTGGCCTTACCGCAAACTAACTTACGTAAAGTTTGTAAAGTCTTTTTTCTATGGGACTTCCATAGCGCTGATATTACAAGTTTGTCCTGGGAGGCCAGAAAGTGAGCGGTACACCCTCTACCTCCAAGATTCCTAACGCATTCGAAAGTCAGTAGTTATGAGTTTTACACTACAAAGCCGTAGCATAAAACTCATTACTAAAGTGCTAAAAAGTACACTAACAACCATAAACTACCTATTAACCTCTAAACCAAGGCCCTCCCGCATCGCAAACACTATAATACAATTTTTAACCCCTAATCTGCCGCTCTGGACATCGTCGCCACTCAAATAAACATATTAACCCCTAATCCGCCGCACTCCCACCTTGCAAACACTAGTTAAATATTATTAACCCCTAATCTGCCACCCCTAACATCGCCGCTACTTACATTATATTTATTGATACCTAATCTGCTGCCCCCAACATCGCCGCCACCTACATTATATTTATTAACCCCTAATCTGTCGCCCCCAATGTCGCGGCAACCTACCTACACTTATTAACCCGTAATCTGCCACCCCTATCGTCGCAGCCACCATTCTAAATGTATTAACCCCTAAACCTAAGTCTAACCCTAACACCCCCTAACTTAAATATAATTTAAATAAATCTAAATAAAACCTACAATTATTATCTAAATTATTTCTATTTAAAACTAATTACTTACCTATAAAATAAACTCTAAGCTAGCTACAATATAACTAATAGTTACATTGTATCTAGCTTAGGGTTTATTTTTATTTTACAGGCAAGTTTGAATTTTTTTTAACTAGCTATAATAGTTATTAAATGGTTATTAACTATTTAATAACTACCTAGCAAAAATAAATACAAATTTACCTGTAAAATAAAACCTAACCTAAGTTACACTAACACCTAACACTGCACTACAATTAAATCAATTACCTACATTAAATACGATTAAATAAATTACATTAAATTAGCTAAATCACAAAAAAACCATCAAATTACAGAAAATAAAAAACAAATTACAAGATATTTAAACTAATTACCCCTAATCTAAGAGCCCTATCAAAATAAAAAAAGCCCCCCAAAATAAAAAAAAACCTAGCCTATACTAAACTACCAATAGCCCTTAAAAGGGCCTTTTGCGGGGCATTGCCCCAAAGAAATCAGATCTTTTACCTGTAAAAAAAAATACAAAACAACCCCCCCAACAGTAAAACCCACCACCTACACAACCAACCCTCCAAATAAAAGCCTAACTAAAAAATCCTAAGCTCCCCATTGCCCTGAAAAGGGCATTTGGATGGGCATTGCCCTTAAAAGGGCATTTAGCTCTATTGCAGGCCCAAAGCCCTAACCTAAAAAATAAACCCACCCAATACACCCTTAAAAAAATCCTAACACTAACCCCCGAAGATTCACTTACCGGGAGAAGTCTTCATCCAAGTGGCAAGATGTCCTCAATGAAGCCGGCAGAAGTGGTCCTCCAGACGGGCAGAAGTGGCCCTCCAGATGGGCAGAAGTCTTCATCCAGATGGCATCTTCTATCTTCATCCTTCCAATGTGGAGCAGCTCCATCTTCAAGACATCTGACACGGAGCATCCTCTTCATCCAACGGACTAACGACGAATGAAGGTACCTTTAAATGACATCATCCTAGATGGCGTCCCTTAGATTCTGATTGGCTGATCGAATTTGATCAGCCAATCAGAATTAAGGTAGAAAATCCTATAGGCTGATACGATCAGTCAATAGGATTAAGCTTGCATTCCATTGGCTGATTGGAACAGCCAATAGAATGCGAGCTCAATCCTATTGGCAGCCAATATGATTTTTTTCTACCTTAATTCTGATTGGCTGATAGAATTCTATCAGCCAATCGGAATCTAATGGACCCCATCTTGGATGACGTCATTTAAAGGTACCTTCATTCATTGTTAGTCCGTCGAATGAAGAGGATACTCCGCGTCGGATGTCTTGGAGATGGACCCGCTCCGCGCCGGAAGGAGGAAGATAGAAGATGCCGTCTGGATAAAGACTTCTGCCCATCTGGAGGACCACTTCTGCCGGCTTTGTTGAGGACATCTTGCCGCTTGGATGAAGACTTCTCCCGGTAAGTGAATCTTTGGGGGTTAGTGTTAGGATTTTTTTAAGGGTGTATTGGGTGGGTTTATTTTTTAGGTTAGGGCTTTGGGCCTGCAATAGAGCTAAATGCCCTTTTAAGGGCAATGCCCATCCAAATGTCCTTTTCAGGGCAATGGGGAGCTTAGGTTTTTTTAGTTAGGCTTTTATTTGGGGGGTTGGTTGTGTGGGTGGTGGGTTTTACTGTTGTGGGGGTTGTTTGTATTTTTTTTTTTACAGGTAAAAGAGCTGATTTCTTTTTCGGCAATGCCCCGCAAAAGGCCCTTTTAAGGGCTATTGGTAGTTTAGTGTAGGCTAGGGTTTTTTTTTATTTGGGGGGGCTTTTTTTATTTTGATAGGGCTCTTAGATTAGGTGTAATTAGTTTAAATATCTTGTAATTTGTTTTTCATTTTCTGTAATTTAGTGTTTTGTTTTTTGTGATTTAGCTAATTTAATTTAATTTAATTTATTTAATTGTATTTAATGTAGGTAATTGATTTAATTGTAGTGTAGTGTTAGGTGTTAGTGTAACTTAGGTTAGGTTTTATTTTACAGGTAAATTTTTATTTATTTTAGCTAGGTAGTTATTAAATAGTTAATAACTAGTTAATAACTATTCTACCTAGTTAAACTAAATACAAACTTGCCTGTAAAATAAAAATAAACCCTAAGCTAGATACAATGTAACTGTTAGTTATATTGTAGCTAGCTTAGGGTTTATTTTATAGGTAAGTATTTAGTTTTAAATAGGAATAATTTAGATAATAATTGTAGGTTTTATTTACATTTATTTAAATTATATTTAAATTAGGGGGTGTTAGGGTTAGGGTTAGACTTAGGTTTAGGGGTTAATACATTTAGAATGGTGGCTGCGACGATGGGGGTGGCAGATTACGGGTTAATAAGTGTAGGTAGGTTGCCGCGACATTGGGGGCGACAGATTAGGGGTTAATAAATATAATGTAGGTGGCGGCGATGTTGGGGGCAGCAGATTAGGTATCAATAAATATAATGTAAGTAGCGGCGATGTTAGGGGTGGCAGATTAGGGGTTAATAAGTGTAGGTAGGTTGCGGCGACATTGGGGCCGCAGATTAGGGGTTAATAAATATAATGTAGGTGGCGGCGATGTTGGGGGCAGCAGATTAGGGGTTAATAAATATAACGTAGGTGGCAGCGATGTCCAGAGCGGCAGATTAGGGGTTAATAAGTATAATGCATGTATCTGCGATGTCGGGGGCGGCAGATTAGGGGTTAATAAGTGTAAGATTAGCAGTGTTCAGACTCTGGGTTCATGTTAAGGTGTTAGGTGTAAACATAATTTTTATTTCCCGATAGGAAGCAATGGGGCTGCGTTACTGAGATTTACGCTGCTTTTTTGCAGGTGTTAGACTTTTTCTCAGCCTTCTCTCCCCACTGATGTCTATGGGGAAATTATGCACAAGCACATATGACCAGCTCACCGCTGACTTAAGCTACGCTGGTATTGAAGTGCGGTATGGAGCTCAATTTTGCTCTACGCTCACTTTTTGCCTTTTAACGCTGGGTTTGTAAAAACCCGTAATACCAGCGCTGCAGGTAAGTGAGCGGTGATAAAAATCTGCACGGTAGCACCGCATAGCTCATAACGCAAAACTCATTATCTGGCCGTAGATGATTAGGTTGGAGTAATACAGTAAATACCTATGCTTTTAGATTTTAGTAAAGTATTTGATATTGCTTCACATAAACAATTCATTAAAACTGTACAATATGTAGTGTTTTGACTGGAAAGTAATAGAACTGATAACTCATTGGCTTTGTTATAAGCAGTTGACAGTACAAAGCACTGTAACAAGATAGTATTCCAGGCGCATAAGCCATATGATAGACAGTTAAGGTGTTCTAGAGGAATGGGCCAGTGTGAAATATGAATTATTGATCCTATATACACAACAGAAGAAATAGACCTCTGAACCATTATTTTAGATACTTTAATCTTGTCAACTGATTTAGCAAAGCAAGAACGATATTGGATTGAGCAGAGAGTTATAAACAAAGCACAAGAAAAGACTATGTAAAACAGAAACATTCAGGCTCATGAAGGGATTCAACAGAGAATGTGGAAAGTATATTAACCAAATAAGTAGTGATCATGTTACTGCAGTATGTATTATTTATACCTGAAGGTATCTTTAAAAAATTGTTTTAAACAAACTTTAATAAATATGTGCATTTATATATTTTAATGCCCCTGTTTAGGATTAAAGGGACATGATACTCATATGCTAGATTACTAGAAAGTGATGCAGCATAACTGTAAAAAGCTCACTAGAAAATATCACATTAATATTTTAAGGTAAAAAAGGAAGATATTATACCTCACAATATCTTCAGCTCACCAGAGTAAACTCTTTGTAATACAGAGCTACTCTTTTTACTGTCATCTCCATGGTAAAAAAAAAAAGAAAATCAGCTTCATTACTGCTGAGTTCACATGATTTAACCAAAATATTGCTACATTTCATCATAATGTTCCCTAACTAAGGAGGGAAATAAAATGAATGTGCCTGCACATGTCAGATGAAAGTCCTGGGGCAATCATCCTGATTGGGTGTTTAATGTTCCTTTATTATGGGATGTGGCTAATGAGGATTATTTTTGTAAAATAGTCATTTTTTACATAGAGATATTTATGTAATGTTTTCTAGTCAGCTTATTACAGATATACTGCATCACTTTCAAGGGATTCAACATTTGGTTATTATGTTCTTTAAAGGGAAATAAAACACCATTTTCTCTTGTAAGGTGTATCCAGTCCACGGATCATCCATTACTTGTGGGATATTCTCATTCCCAACAGGAAGTTGCAAGAGGACACCCACAGCAGAGCTGTAATATAGCTCCTCCCCTAACTGTCATAGCCAGTCATTCTCTTGCAACTCTCAACAAGCAAGGACGTTGTAGGAGAGAGTGGTTAAATATAGCTAGTTTATTTTCTTCAATCAAAATTTTGTTATTTTTAAATAGCACCGGAGTTGTGCTATTTTATCTCAGGCAGTAAATAGAAGAAGAATCTGCCTGAGGTTTCTATGATCTTAGCAGGTTATAACTAAGATCCATTGCTATTCTCACATATGTCTGAGGGGATTACACAGATGAGGTAACTTCAGCGAGAGAATGGCGTGCAGTTTATTCTGCTATCAGGTATGTGCAGTTATAATTTTTTCTAGAGATGGAAAACACTAGAAAATGCTGCTGATACCGGATTAATGTAAGTTAAACCTGAATACAGTGATTTAATAACGACTGGTATCATGCTTACTCCCAGAGGTAATACCCTTATGATATTTACAATATAAAACGTTTGCTGGCATGTTTAATCGTTTTTATATATTCTTTGGTGATAAAACTTTATTGGGGCCTAGTTTTTTCCACATGGCGGGCTTAAATTTTGACTAGAAACAATTTCCACTGTTGTAGTATAAAAGTTACAGTTGGTGCAGTTAAAATTACAAACTGTGACATCCAGCTTCCCTCAAAGGCCCTCTGAATGCTATAGGACATCTCTAAAGGGCCCAAAGGCTTTCCAAAGTCGTTTATTGTGGAAGGTAGGGCCACAGCTTGCTGTGGCAGTTGGTTGTGACTGTTAAAAAATGTCTATTTTGTTTTTTTGATCCGTTTTTTGAACTAAGGGGTTAATCATCCATTTGCAAGTGGGTGCAATGCTCTGTTAGCCTATTATACACACTGTAAAAAATTCATTTGATTTACTGCATTTCTTCACTGTTTTTCAAATTCTGACAAAATTTGTTTCTCTTAAAGGCACAGTACCGTTTTTTATATTTGCTTGTTAACTTGATTTAAAGTGTTTTCCAAGCTTGCTAGTCTCATTGATATTCTGTATAAACATGTCTGACATAGAAGAAACTCCTTGTTTATTATGTTTAAAAGCCATGGTGGAACCCCCTCTTAGAATGTGTACCAAATGTACTGATTTCATTTTATGCAATAAAGATCATTTTCTGTCTTTAAAAAATGTATCACCAGAGGAATCTGACGAGGGGGAAGTTATGCCGACTAACTTTCCCCACGTGTCAGACCCTTTGACTCCCGCTTAAGGGACTCACGCTCAAATGGCGCCAAGTAAATCTAGGGCGCCCATAGCGTTTACTTTACAAGACATGGCGGCAGTCATGGATAATACACTGTCAGCGGTATTAGCCAGACTACCTGAACTTAGAGTTAAGCAAGATAGCTCTGGGGTGAGACAAAATGCAGAGCATACTGACGCTTTAAGAACCATGTCTGATACTGCCTCACAATATGCAGAAGCTGAGGAAAGAGAGCTTCAGTCAGTGGGTGATGTTAATGACTCAGGAAAGATACCTGATTCTAATATTTCTACATTTAAATTTAAGCTTGAACACCTCCGCGTGTTGCTTAGGAGGTTTTAGCTGCTCTGAATGACTGTGATACCATTGCAGTGCCAGAGAAATTGTGTAGACTGGATAAATACTTTGCAGTGCCGGTGTGTACTGATGTTTTTCCAAATACCTAAAAGGTTTACAGAAATTATTAATAAGGAATGGGATAGACCAGGTGTGCCGTTCTCTTCCCCTCCTATTTTTAGAAAAATGTTTCCAATAGACGCCACCACATGGGACTTATGGCAGACAGTCCCTAAGGTGGAGGGAGCAGTTTCTACTCTAGTAAAGCGTACTACTATCCCTGTCGAGGACAGTTGTGCTTTTTTTTTTTTAGATCAAATGGATAAAAAATTAGAGGTTACCTTAAGAAAATATTTATTCAACAAGGTTTTATCCTACAGCCCCTTGCATGCATTGCCCCTGTCACTGCTGCTGCGGCATACTGGTTTGAGTCTCTGGAAGAGGCTTTACAGGTAGCGACTCCATTGGATGACATACTTGGCAAACTTAGAGCACTTAAGCTAGCCAATTCTTTTATTCTGATGCCATTGTTCATTTGACTAAACTAACGGCTAAGAATTCTGGTTTTGCTATACAGGCGCGCAGAGCGATATGACTTAGATCATGGTCAGCTGACGTGACTTCAAAATCTAAGCTACTTAACATTCCCTTCAAGGGGCAGACCCTATTCGGGCCTGGTTGAAGGAGATTATTGCTGATATCACTGGAGGAAAAGGTCATGCCCTTCCTCAGGACAGGTCCAAATCTAGGGCCAAACAGTCTAATTTTCGTGCCTTTCAAAACTTCAAGGCAGGTGCGGTATCAACTTCCTCTAATAATAAACAAGAGGAAACTTTTGCTCAATCCAAGACGGTCTGGAAACCAAACATGACATGGAAAAAAGGTAAGCAGGTAAAAAAGCCTGCTGCTGCTTCTAAGACAGCATGAAGGAACGGCCCCCTATCCGGGAATGGATCTAGTAGGGGGCAGACTTTCACTCTTTGCCCAGGCGTGGGCAAGAGATGTTCACGATCCCTGGGCGTTGGAAATTATATCCCAGGGATATCTTCTGGACTTCAAAGCTTCCCCCCCAAAAGGGAGATTTCACCTTTCACAATTATCTGCACACCAGATAAAGAGAGAGGCATTCTTACACTGTGTACGAGTCCTCCGAGTTATGGGAGTGATTCATCCAGTTCCAAAGGAGGAACATTGACAGGGTTTTTACTCAAATCTGTTTGTGGTTCCCAAAAAAGAGGGAACTTCAGACAAATTTTGGATCTAAAGATCTTAAACAAATTCCTCAAAGTTCCATTGTTCAAGATGGAAACTATTCGTACCATCCTACCACTGATCCAGGAGGGTCAATATATGACTTCAGTGGATCTAAAGGATGCTTATCTTCAAATTCCGATACACAAAGATCATCATCGGTTTCTCAGGTTTGCCTTTTAAGACAGGCATTACCAGTTGTAGCTCTTCCCTTGGGATTAACTACAGCCCCAAGAATCTTTACAAAGGTTCTAGGGTCATTTATGGTGGTCCTAAGGCCGCGGGGCATAGCAGTAGCCCCTTATTTAGACGACATCCTGATACAGGCGTCAAACTTCCAAATTGCCAAGTCTCATATGGACGTAGTACTGGCATTTCTGTGGTCGCATGGGTGGAAAGTGAACGAGGAAAAGAGTTCTCTATCCCCACTCACAAGAGTTTCCTTTCTAGGGACTCTGATAGATTCTGTAGAAATGAAAATTCACCTGACGGAGTCCAGGTTATCAAAGCTTCTAAATTCCTGCCGGGTTCTTCATTCCATTCCGCGCCCTTCGGTGGTTCAGTGTATGGAAGTAATCGGCTTAATGGTAGCGGCAATGGACATAGTGCCATTTGCACGCTTACATCTCAGACCGCTGCAACTATGCATGCTCAGTCAGTGGAGCGGGGATTACACAGATTTGTCCCCTCAACTGAATATGGACCAAGAGACCAGGGATTCTCTTCTCTGGTGGCTATCTCGGGTCCATCTGTCCAATGGTATGACCTTTCGCAGGCCAGATTGGACAATTGTTACGACAGATGCCAGCCTTCTAGGTTGGGGTGCAGTCTGGAACTCCCTGAAGGCTCAGGGATCGTGGACTCAGGAGGAGTCTCTCCTTCCATTAAATATTCTGGAATTAAGAGCGATATTCAAGGCTCTTCAGGCTTGGCCTCAGTTAGCAACTCTGAGGTACATCAGATTTCAGTCGGACAACATCACGACTGTAGCTTACATCAACCATCAAGGGGGAACGAGAAGTTCCCTAGAGATGTTAGAAGTTTAAAAAATAATTTGCTGGGCAGAGATTCACTCTTGCCACCTATCAGCTATCCATATCCCAGGTGTAGAGCACTGGGAGGCGGATTTTCTAAGTCGTCAGACTTTTCATCCGGGAGAGTGGGAACTCCATCCGGAGGCATTTGCACAACTGATTCATCATTGGGGCAAACCAGAACTGGATCTCATGGCATCTCGCCAGAACGCCAAGCTTCCATGTTACGGATCCAGGTCCAGGGATCCCAAGGCGACACTGATAGATGCTCTAGCAGCGCCCTGGTCTTTCAACCTGGCTTATGTGTTTCCACCGTTTCCTCTGCTCCCTCGACTGATTGCCAAGATCAAGCAGGAGAGAGCATCGGTGATTCTGATAGCACCTGCGTGGCCACGCAGGACCTGGTATGCAGATCTAGTGGACATGTCATCCTTTCCACCATGGTCTTTGCCTCTGAAACAGGACCTTCTACTTCAGGGTCCTTTCAACCATCCAAATCTAATTTCTCTGAGGCTGACTGCCTGGAGATTGAACGCTTGATTTTATCAAAGCGTGGCTTCTCCGAGTCAGTTATTGATACCTTAAGACAGGCACGAAAGCCTGTCACCAGGAAAATTTACCATAAGGTATGGCGTAGATATCTTTATTGGTGTGAATCCAAGGGTTACTCATGGAGTAAGGTCAGGATTGCTAGGATATTATCTTTTCTCCAAGAAGGTTTGGAAAACGGATTGTCAGCTAGTTAAGCATCTGGCAGATGTTCCAGACGTTCAGGCATTTTGTCAGGCTTTAGTTAGAATCAAGCCTGTGTTTAAACCTGTTGCTCCACCATGGAGCTTAAACTTGGTTCTTAAGGTTCTTCAAGGAGTTCCGTTTGAACCTCTTCATTCCATAGAATTTATCTTGGAAAGTTCTTTTTTTGGTAGCTATTTCCTCGGCTCATAGAGTCTCTGAGCTATCTTCCTTACAATGTGATTCTCCTTATCTGATTTTTCATATGGATAAGGTAGTCCTGTGTACCAAACCTAAGTTCTTACCTAAGGTGGTATCTAACAAGAATATCAATCAAGAGATTGTTGTTCCATCCTTGTGTTACACAATTTGGACGTGGTCCGTGCTTTAAAGTTTTACTTACAAGCTACTAAAGATTTTCGTCAAACATCTGCTTTGTTTGTTGTCTACTCTAGACAGAGGAGAGGTCAAAAGGCTTCGGCAACCTCTTTTTCTTTTTGACTAAGAAGCTTAATCCGCTTAGCCTATGAGACTGCTGGACAGCAACCTCCTGAAAGGATTACAGCTCATTCCACTAGAGCTGTGGCTTCCACTTGGGCCTTTAAAAATGAGGCTTCTTTTGATCAGATTTGCAAGGTGACGACTTGGTCTTCGCTTCATATTTTTTCAAAATTTTACAAATTTGATACTTTTGCTTCTTCGGAGGCTATATTTGGGAGAAAGGTTTTACGGGCAGTGGTTCCTTCCATTTAAGTTCCTGCCTTGTCCCTCCCTTCATCCGTGTACTTTAGCTTTGGCATTGGTATCCCACAAGTAATGGAGGATCCGTGGACTGGATACACCTTACAAGAGAAAATACAATTTATGCTTACCTGATAAATGTATTTCTCCTGTGGTGTATCCAGTCCACGGCCCGCCCTGTCATTTTAAGGCAGGTAATTTTTAAATTTAAACTACAGTAACCACTGCATCCTATGGTTCCTCCTTTCTCGGCTTGTTTTCCGTCGAATGACTGGCTATGACAGTTAGGGGAGGAGCTATATTACAGCTCTGCTGTGGGTGTCCTCTTGCAACTTCCTGTTGGGAATGAGAATATCCCACAAGTAATGGATGATCCGTGGACTGGATACACCACAAGAGAAATAAATTTATCAGGTAAGCATAAATTGTGTTTTTTTTCTTTAATGATTCTGATAGAGCATACAATTTTGAACAACTTTCCAATTTATTTCTATCATCGAATTTGCTTTGTCTCTTGTATTCTTTTTTGAAGGAGCAGCAATGCATTACTGGGAGCTAGCTGAACAGATTGAGTGAGCCAATGACAAGGAATATGTAAGTGCATCTTCCAATCAGCAGCTAACTCCTATAAGTGCATCACTGCTCTTGAGGCTACCTAGGAATGATTTTCAGCAAAAGATACCACGAAATCAAAGCAAATTAGATCATATAATTCATTTGGAAAATTGCATGCTCTCTCTGAATCATGAAAGCAAAAAATTAGAGTTTTTTGTCCCTTTAAGTTATTTTTAAATAATAAAAATACATTAGATTTTTTTAATAATTGTGTATATGTATTTTATTGTTAGGGCCAGATTTCGAGTGGAGAGCTATTTAGCGGTTTTGCTCACTCGCTAACTGCGCGTTGGTTTGCGCTTGTATTACAATTTGAAAGTAAAAAGTTATAGCTCGCGTGTTTTCCTTATGTGAACAAAAAGCCAAACTTAGAATATTGTGCAATGGATGTCAATAAAGAAAAAAGTAAAAAAACACCCCACTCACGCTAACCAACCTGAAAATATGCATATTTGATATTCCAATGTTCTTCGCATAGAAGAATAAGTTCTATTTATTCATAAATACACATTTCTACACATATCTGATGCTAATTTGGTACAATATATATCTATACCTATATACTGTTAGTGATGTCGCAAACTTAAAATTTTCCGTTTGCTTACGGCGGACACGAACTTCCGCAACTGTTTGCGAACGGGCGAACCGGGCGAACCGCCATTGACTTCAATAGGCAGGCAAATTTTAAAACCCACAGGGACTCTTTCTGGCCACAATAGTGATGGAAAAGTTGTTTCAAGGGGACTAACACCTGGACTGTGGCATGCCGGAGGGGGATCCATGGCAAAACTCCCACGGAAAATTACATAGTTGATGCAGAGTCTGTTTTTAAGCCATAAAGGGCATAAATCACCTAACATTCTTAAATTGTTTGGAATAATGTGCTTTAAAACATCAGGTATGATGTTGTATCGATCAGGTAGTGTAAGGGTTACGCCCGCTTCACAGTGACAGACCAAACTCCCCATTTAACGCACCGCAAACAACCGCAAACAGTCCATTTGCACAACCACGAGATAGATAGATTTGATAGATACATAGATACATAGACTAGATAGATAGATCAATAGATGCAATATATATTTGATAGATACGATAGATAGATAGATTTGATAGATAAATAGATAGATTTGATAGATATATAATTTCCCAGACAGAGAATTACAAGACGTGCGGTCTGGGACCCATGGTAAGGTTCCCAGAGGCAGTTGCGGTGCCAGGGGAGGTGTATATGGCATGGATTTTAGGAACCGGGAGATGGAAAAAGATGCTTGGTCGGTCCTCCTACTTCAAATTTGGGGCACTGCACGTGCAATCTACTGTGGCACCAGATATGAGTGGTGTGTTAAGTAGTACTATTCTGATCAGTTTAATACCTGTTACTCCCCCTATCGGGGGAGGTGTATATGGCATGGATTTTAGGAACCGGGAGATGGAAAAAGATGCTTGGTCGGTCCTCCTACTTCAAATTTGGGGCACTGCATGTGCAATCGTGGCTGGACTTTTAGCCGACAGCCATTTGGCTGACGGACATTTGTCCAACAGACATTTGGCCGAAACACAAGTGGCTGTCACAAAACAGTCCGGCCACGAGATAGATAGATTTGATAGATAGATAGATACATAGATTACATAGATCAATAGATGCAATATACATTTGATAGATACGATTGATAGATAGATTTGATAGATAAATAGATAGATTTGATAGATATATAATTTCCCAGACAGAGAATTACAAGACGTGTGGTCTGGGACCCATGGTAAAGTTCCCAGAGGCAGTTGCGGTGCCAGGGGACGTGTATATGACATGGATTTTAGGAACCGGGAGATGGAAAAAGATGCTTGGTCTGTCCTCCTACTTCAAATTTGGGGCACTGCACATGCAATCGTGGCCAGACTTTTAGCCGACGGCCATTTGTCCGACAGACATTTGTCCGACGGACATTTGGCCGAAACACAAGTGGCTGTCACAAAACAGTCCGGCCACGAGATAGATAGATTTGATAGATACATAGATTACATAGATCAATAGATGCAATATACATTTGATAGATACGATTGATAGATAGATTTAAAGATAAATAGATAGATTTGATAGATATATAGTTTCCCAGACAGAGAATTACAAGACGTGTGGTCTGAGACCCATGGTAAGGTTCCCAGAGGCAGTTGCGGCACCAGGGGACATGTATATGGCATGGATTTTAGGAACCGGGAGATTGAAAAAGATGCTTGGTCGGTCCTCCTACTTCAAATTTGGGGCACTGCGCGTATAATCAATGCCAGACTTTTAGCCGACGGACATTTGGCCGAAACACAAGTAGCTGTCACAAAACAGTCCGGCCACGAGATAGATAGATTTGATAGATAGATAGATACATAGATTACATAGATCTATAGATGCAATATACATTTGATAGATACGATTGATAGTTAGATAGATTTGATAGATAAATAGATAGATTTGATGTGGTCTGGGACCCATGGTAAGGTTATTTCCTTTGGCACAATCAAGTACAGGTTGGGGATTGCCTTTTGTGCAAAGAAATTTCGGCCGGTACCTTCCACTGCGGTGTCCCCTATCAGGGGATGTGTATATGGCATGGATTTTAGGAACCGGGAGATGGAAAAAGATGCTTGGTCTGTCCTCCTTCAAATTTGGGGCACTGCACGTGCAATCGTGGCCAGACTTTTAGCCGACGGACATTTGGCCGACGGACAATTGGCTGAAACACAAGTGGCTGTCACAAAACAGTCCGGCCACGAGATAGATTTGATAGATAGATACATAGATTACATAGATCAATAGATGCAATATACATTTGATAGATACGATTGATAGATAGATTTGATAGATAAATAGATAGATTTGATAGATATAAAATTTCCCAGACCGAGAATTACAAGACGTGTGGTCTGGGACCCATGGTAACGTTACTTCCTTTTGCACAATCGAGTACAGGTTGGGGATTGCCTTTTGTTCAAAGAAATTTTGGCCGGTTACCTTCCACTGCGGTGTCCCCTATCAGGGGACGTGTATATGGCATGGATTTTAGGAACCGGGAGATGGAAAAAGATGCTTGGTCTGTCCTCCTACTTCAAATTTGGGGCACAGCGCGTGCAATCTAATGTGCCACCAGATAGGAGTGGTGTGTTAAGTAGTACTATTCCTATCAGTTTAATCCTGTTAAGCGTCTTTTTTTTTGTTTTGTTTTTGAAGCCACAGTGCAGCACCAGAGGCCAGAAAAATTTGGCATGTACACATGCATGAAAAATTAGGTATTGTTGCAGCTGCTGCTGTAGCAGCGGCCAGAAAAATTGATGTTTGTTTCCCAGGCAGAAAGTGCCCTAAAACATTGCGGCTTGAACCCTATTTGGTGGCGGATAAGTCACGCAAGTCATCCGGCATTTGAAGATAAAATACAGCAGCGTGTGGACCATTTTTAGCCCAAGGCAGCTCATGTCATCAGGCCTTTTTTACTCAAATGTATCGCCCAATGTCAGTCCCTTCGGGATCCATCCCTCATTCATCTTAATAAAGGTGAGGTAATCTAGACTTTTTTGACCTAGGCGACATCTATTCTCAGTGACAATACCTCCTGCTGCACTGAAGGTCCTTTCTGACAGGACACTTGAAGTGGGGCAGGCCAGAAGTTCTATTGCAAATTGGGATAGCTCAGGCCACAGGTCAAGCCTGCACACCCAGTAGTCAAGGGGTTCATCGCTCCTCAGAGTGTCGAGATCTGCAGTTAAGGCGAGGTAGTCTGCTACCTGTCGGTCGAGTCGTTCTCTGAGGGTGGACCCCGAAGGGCTGTGGTGATGCATAGGAGTTAAAAAGCTCTGCATGTCCTCCATCAACAACATGTTTGTAAAGCGTCCTGTCCTTGCCAGCGTGGTCGTGGGAGTCGGAGGATTACTTTCAGCTCTTCCCCTGTTAGATTCACGTTGTGCTGTGACATCACCCTTGTACGCTGTGTAAAGCATACTTTTTAATTTATTTTGGAAATGCTGCATCCTTTCCGACTTGTTGTAATTCGGTAACATTTCTGGCACTTTATGCTTATACCGGGGGTCTAGTAGCATGGACACCCAGTACAGGTCATTCTCCTTCAGCATTTTTATATGAGGGTCCCTCAACAGGCACAACAGCATGAAAGACCCCATTTGCACAAGATTGGATGCCGAGCTAGTCATGTCCCGTTCCTCATCCTCAGTGATGTCACTGAAGGTATCTTCTTCCCCCCTGCCACGTACAACACCACGGGTACCAGATAGGTGACAATGAGCACCCTGGGATGCCTGTTGTGGTTGGTCTTCCTCCTCCTCCTCAAAGCCACAATCCTCCTCTGACTCCTCTTCCTCACAATCCTCTTCCAGCATTGCTGCAGGTCCAGCAAGCGATGCTGATAAGGCTGTTTCTGGTGGTTATGCTTACCACAACTCTTCCTCTTCACGCTCATCTACGGCTTGATCCAGCACTCTTCGCAGGGCACGCTCCAGGAAGAAAACAAATGGTATGATGGTGCCTTCAGTGTGACTGACTATGTTTGTCACCTCCTCAAAAGGACGCATGATCCTACAGGCATCGTGAATGAGCACCCAGTAACGTGGCAAAAAAATTCTTAGCTCCGCAGAGGCTGTCCTAGCACCCCGGTCATACAAATACTCGTTAACGGCTTTTTCCTGTTGGAGCAGGCGGTCGAACATTAGGAGTGTTGAATTCCAACGTGTCGGGCTATCGCAAATCAAGCGCCTCACTGGCATGTTGTTTCGCCGCTGGATATCGGAAAAGTGTGCCATGGCCGTGTAGGAACGCCTCAAATGGCCACACACCTTCCTGGCCTGCTTCAGGACGTCCTGTAAGCCTGGGTACTTATGCACAAAGCGTTGTACGATCAGATTACACACATGTGCCATGCACACACGCTGGCATTGGAATATATTGGAATATATATATAGGTATAGGTTTATACAGATATATACAGAAATATGTATTTCAAATAAAAATAGGATTTGTGAAGAACATAGGAATGTGAAATATGTCCATATTCCAATGCCTTGCAAAAGTATTCACCCCACTTGGCATTTTTCGTGTTTTGTTGCCTAACAACCTGGAATTAACATGGATTGTTTGAGGATTTGCATCATTTAATTTACAGAACATGCCCACAACTTTGAAGATGTTTTTTTTTTTGTTTTTTTTTATTGTGAAGCAAACAACATATAGGACAAAATAACAGGAAAAAGTCAATGTGCATAACTATTGAGTCTCTATGAGTTTGCCACATCTTACCACTGGGATTTTTGCCCATTCCTACTTGCAAAACTGCTCCAGCTCCTTCAAGTTGGATGGTTTGCGCTTGTGAACAGCAATCTTTAAGTCTGACCACAGATTTTCTATTGGATTGAGGTCTGGGCTTTGACTAGGCCATTCTAACACATTTACATGTTTCCCCTTAAACCACTCAAGTGTTGCTTTAGCATTGTGTTTGGATCATTCTCCTGCTGGAAGGTGAACCTCTGTCCTAGCCTCAAATCACGCACAGAATGGTACAGGTTTTGCTCAAGAATATCCCTGTATTTAGCACCATCCATCATTCCCTCAACTCTGATCAGTTTCCCAGTCCTGGCTACTGAAAAACATCCCCACAGCATGATGCTGCCACCACCATCTTTCACTGTGGGGATGGTGTTCTTTGGGTGATTTGATGTGTTGGGTTTGCGCCAGACATAGCGTTTTCTTTGATGACCGAAAAGTTCAATTTTAGTCTCGTCAGACCAGAGCACCTTCCTCCATACAGTCTCCCACATGCCTTTTCTCAAACTCAAAATTAGATAGATTTGATAGATAAATAGATAGATTTGATGTGGTCTGGGACCCATGGTAAGGTTATTTACTTTGGCACAATCAAGTACAGGTTGGGGATTGCCTTTTGTGCAAAGAAATTTCGGCCGGTACCTTCCACTGCGGTGTCCCCTATCAGGGGATGTGTATATGGCATGGATTTTAGGAACCGGGAGATGGAAAAAGATGCTTGGTCTGTCCTCCTTCAAATTTGGGGCACTGCACGTGCAATCGTGGCCAGACTTTTAGCCGACGGACATTTGGCCGACGGACAATTGGCTGAAACACAAGTGGCTGTCACAAAACAGTCCGGCCACGAGATAGATTTGATAGATAGATACATAGATTACATAGATCAATAGATGCAATATACATTTGATAGATACGATTGATAGATAGATTTGATAGATAAATAGATAGATTTGATAGATATAAAATTTCCCAGACCGAGAATTACAAGACGTGTGGTCTGGGACCCATGGTAACGTTACTTCCTTTTGCACAATCGAGTACAGGTTGGGGATTGCCTTTTGTTCAAAGAAATTTTGGCCGGTTACCTTCCACTGCGGTCTTACACATCTTACACATCTTACCACTGGGATTTTTGCCCATTCCTACTTGCAAAACTGCTCCAGCTCCTTCAAGTTGGATGGTTTGCGCTTGTGAACAGCAATCTTTAAGTCTGACCACAGATTTTCTATTGGATTGAGGTCTGGGCTTTGACTAGGCCATTCTAACACATTTACATGTTTCCCCTTAAACCACTCAAGTGTTGCTTTAGCATTGTGTTTGGATCATTCTCCTGCTGGAAGGTGAACCTCTGTCCTAGCCTCAAATCACGCACAGAATGGTACAGGTTTTGCTCAAGAATATCCCTGTATTTAGCACCATCCATCATTCCCTCAACTCTGATCAGTTTCCCAGTCCTGGCTACTGAAAAACATCCCCACAGCATGATGCTGCCACCACCATGTTTCACTGTGGGGATGGTGTTCTTTGGGTGATTTGATGTGTTGGGTTTGCGCCAGACATAGCGTTTTCTTTGATGACCGAAAAGTTCAATTTTAGTCTCGTCAGACCAGAGCACCTTCCTCCATACAGTCTCCCACATGCCTTTTCTCAAACTCAAAATGTGCCACTCTGCCATAAAGCCCAACTCTATGGAGTGTACGGCTTATTGTCGTCCTATGTACAGATAATGCAGTCTCTGCTGTGGAAATCTGCAGCTCCTCCAGGGTTACCCTAGGTCTCTGTGCTGCCTCTCTGATTAATGCCCTTTTTGCCCAGTCCGTGACTTTGGTGGGTGGCCGTCTCTTGGCAGGTTTGCTGTTGTGCCATGTTCTTTCCATTTGTTTATGATAGATTTGATGGTGCTCCTGGGGATCATCAAAGATTTGGATATTTTTTTATAACCTAACCCTGACTTGTACTTCTCAACAAGATTGCCCCTTACTTGTTTGGAGAGTTCCTTGGTCTTCATGGCAGTGTTTGGTTAGTGGTGCCTCTTCCTTAGGTGTTGCAGCCTCTGAGGCCTTTCAAAAAAGGTGTGTATCTGTAATGACAGATCATGTGACGCTTAGATTGCACACAGGTGGACATTATTTCACTTATTATGTGACTTCTGAAGGTAATTGGTTGCACCAGAGCTTTTTATGGGCTTCATAACTAAAAAATAGTTTTATGTATATATTTTTCTCATTTCACTTCACCAACTTAGACTATTGTGTTCTGATCCATCACATAAAATTCAGATTAATAATAAAACATTAAACTTAAGGCTGTAATGTAACAAAATAGGTAAAAAGTCATTGCAAGGCATTGTATATATATATATATATATATATATATATATAGATAGATATAGATATAGATATATATTACATTAACATTATCATATATATATATATATATATATATATATATATATTATAGGAATATTTCTAACACTAAATTTTATCAGATAGTTTTTATATGAGTGTAACAATTTATTTTAGTTTATTTATGATGTGTTTGGTGCAACAATTTTTTTAACTTACTACCCCTTTTGCAAGCTTTACAGTCACGCTAACCTGACGAGCGTAAATTGCAATTGCACTCTTTTGTTGTTGTTTACTTTTATCTTATAATTCAAGCCCTATTTCTGTCATGAACAAAAAGCAGGGGGAAAAAACTATATCGGTCGCTTGCGAAAGTTAGTGTGCCAGTTGTAATCTAGTCCTAAAAGTAAAGTTTTACACAAAGTTAAGGAGAGATTACATCATTGAGATAATATAGAGAATATATTCAGTATTACCACTGTGAATTTATGAATCAAGTAGTTGAAATAAAATCAGAATATGCTAACTGCATGATAGACCAGAGATAGATCATTTTCAAGCTGCGTTCTCATTTTAAATTCCATTTTTCAAATGATTCCCAGTAGCATAGCATTTAGAAATTCCTATATCATGAAAATAAAAAATAAATAATTACTGTATGTTAAGTCATGCATATAGCTCAAACAAATTGATGGTTTGAAATTTGGCAATGAGACAATGATGATCATTCTAGTTCATTTATGTTTAATTTTTTATCAAATAAGTATCTCAAAGAAGCAACACAATGAGTTATGCATGCATGAATGGTAAATTATTTTTTTGTCTCCATGCACAGTATAAATTCTTATACCAGAAAAAAACTTTTTTTAAAAAAACTGTGGTGACATCTTTCACAGAGAAATCTAATTTCCCCATCAAATTGCTCGCTAACAGATTAAAATCTATATCAATGACTGACTGACCTTGCAAAGTATAAAATTAGCATCTTTTTGTTATATATAACTTAAAAATATCATAATAATGCAGGTTTGTAATACTTCTTAATTTCAAATAAGGTAAGAGAAATATTCATGTCAATAAAATCTAAATATGTATTAATATTATACAATATGCAGTTCTTTGTAAACAATTTAAAGCAGATCTTAAAACTGAACATATTGTATTTCCCATCTGTAACAAAATGATAACAAAACAGACAGCATAATATATACTATGTGGACAAAAGTATATTACCACCTAATGTATGAGATTAAAAAAGGTATCTACTCTAGAACAGAAATTAATTAATTTCTAAATTTGATGCTAAAGCAGAGAGATCTACAGGTAATTCATAGCTCCTAAAATATAAATATTCACTATGGTGAATGATGGTGAGCTCTTATATACATATTTGAGTATTTGAGTGTTTGTCTTGGACTCTAAATTTTAAAAATGGTAAATTATTGGAACTTGAAGCAAATGTTCAGATTTTGATATCACTTAGAGGTTCACATGTATATAAGGTTATTTCCTTGTTATGCTATTATTATTATCAGTTATTTGTAGAGTGCCAACAGATTCTGCAGCATTAAAAACATGGTATGATAAGCAAGGCAGCATTTATAGGTAACAAATTGGTAGAGGGACCTGCCAATAGTTGCACTGTTGTAAATCACCTCTCATGAAAGTGATCTACAAAACAGCTAAGCTCAAAGGCTTATTTGATAATTGGGTTCAAGAGGATGTTAAAAGGAGGAGAGGAACTGAGATAAGAAAAGAGTAGTGTATATTATATGCATCCCTGAACAGCAGAGTCTTTAAGGAGCATTTGAAATTTTCAAAACTAGGGGAGAATCTTCTGAAAGGAGACAGAGAGTTCCACAAAATTCCATTCTAGAAAAGTCCTGTAGACAGAAATGTGATGAGGTAACAATAGAAGAGGAGAGCAGGAGACCATTAACAGAGTAAAGGAAATGGTAGGGCAGATAAGTCTGAGATATAGTGGGGGAGAAGTGTTATTGATGGCCTTGAATGTCAGGATTTTGTGTTTAATTCAAGAGGCTAGCGGAAGCCAGTAAAGGGACTGACAGAAGGTGCAACAAATAAAGAGTTTCGTAAGGATGGAGTTGCAATAGTTAAGGCAGCAAATTATATGAGTTGATTACAATTTTAGTTGTGTCTTGTGTAAGGAAGTGTCAAATGTTGGATATGTTTTAAGGTGAAAATGGCAGGAATTGGTCAGAGACTGGATTTGAGGCATGAAAGTCAAGTGTGACCCAAAGACACCAGTAATGCAGAGTTGGGATAATGATGTTATTATCAACTCTTATAGGAAATTGGGGTATAGAGATTTTGGAATAAGGGGGGAAATAAGAAGCTCAGTTTTTGAGAGATTTAGCTTAAGATAGTGAGAGGACATCCAAGATTAAATATTAGAAAAACACTTATCAAGAAAGGGGATAGGTTTGGTGCCAAGAGGTAAATTTGGGTGTCATCAGCATACAAATGATATTGAATTCTAGGTGACTTTATAAGGTAACCTAATGATGATGTATAGATTGAGGAAATAAGGTGAGCAAGGACAGAGCCTTATGGTACCCAAAAAAGAGTGGAATAATAACAGGAAACAGTGGGGTTTGCAGGATATGTTACAGCAGGGACTCAGTTGACATAACAAAAGAAAGTACACAGAGTGGAATAGCAGCAGAAAACAGTGGGGTTTGCAGAATATGTTACAGCAAGGACTCAATTGACATATATGAAAGCAATATGGGTAGAGTAGGGTTTACTTGATGTAGTGGTAATTCCTTCAGCAAATGTCAATATTCAGCTGGCTTGGCTTAATAAGCAGCAGTTTGGTGAGTACTGAGTACAATTCTTTTATAAGTCTTTTACCTAATCCTTACTGTCTCACTTATAAAATACTCACTTAAAGGGAGATGAAACCCATAATTTTTCATTAATGATTCAGACAAAGCATATCATTATAAATAACATTCTAATGTACTTCTATCATCTAACTCGCATCATGCTCTTGGTTTCTCTTGTTGAAAAGCAGATCAGGAGCAGCAATGCATTACTGGAAGCTAGCTGCTGATTGGTAGCTGCACACAAATTCCTCTTGTCATTGGTTCAGTGGATGGGGCCTATCTATCTAGCTCCGGACAGAGCTTGAGGGCCCATGTTTAAAGACCGTTGCTCCATAATCCTGTCCGCCTGCTCTGAGCATCGAGTACGGTCAGGTTGATTGACAGCTCCCTGCTGGTGGCCGATTTGTCGCAAATTTGCAGGGGGCGGTGTTGCACCAGCAGCTCACAAGAGCTGCTGGTGCAATGCTGAATACAAAGAGCGCATTGCTCTCCGCATTCAGCGAGGTCTGGCGGAACTGATGCGCACTGTCAGATCAGGTCCACCAGAATTTAATAAATATCCCCCGATGTGTTAAGCAAGTTCCCAATAGTGAATGCCTACTGCTTCAACAAAGGATATCAAGAGAATAAAGCAAATTTCCAGCTGTCATTAAGGTCTATTAAAACCGAAATTTGGAGAAACTATTGGTGGGAATTTGGCAAGACTTCCCCACTGGTAACAGTTCCACAGGATCCAAGTAGTAGGGAGGTCTGATTATGTAAGGGGATATCCATTGTTAAAAAAACAAAGCACTGTAATACATGGTCTTTAAGATGGACAAATACATTTATCACATCATGAAATATGAATTTAAATATAATTTTTATACTTGCATATACTAACATTGCAAATACTTAAATAATACAAAAATATACTGAAGTGCAAAATGTAGGTGGGGGGATATAGAATGTAATCCACCCCTTTTTTTCTTCCTTCCCCCACTCTGGAATATCTCTCCTTTTTAATATTTTCTCTATATTTCTAAATCCCTCTGTTAAACCCTTCCTCCCTGGTTTGTGTTACAATAGATTACTGTGTTCCTCAGAGATTTCTCTATTTCTTTTTTAATTTTCAGACATTTTATCTTACAATGATTATCTACAGCTTTTTTTACCACACCATGTACTGCTTGATTTTGTGACAAACTTGTTACTTATATTATATCATGTTCTTGCATGACAGCACTTACTGTATATATACTGGATTTATAGAAATGATGCAATAGAATCTTGGTTGATTGTATTTAATAATTATTATAAATAAATGGTTTTGAGGCATAAAGTTTATAAAATTCAAGTAAAACTTTTTTTTTTACTACAGTCCTTGGGGTCTATTTAACAAGGGCTGAATGGCCCCTGTTCACCTTGTTTCCGAGTGAGCCTTCAGACCGCTGCTCCTAAACTCATACCTCTGAGGCGGTGTATAGCAATCCGCCCGATCATGTGCAATCGGGCAGATTGACACCCCCTGCTAGCAGCCGATTGGCAATATTGCACCAGCAGTTCACAAGAACTGCTGGTGCAATGATAAATGCCGATATCGTATGCTGTCGGCATTTATCGATGTGCGGCAGACATGGTTCACTATAGCAGATCATGTCTGTCCACACATATATAAATAGACCCCCTTGTATCTATTGAACAGCATAGGTCTAAGCATAAAATATTTTAACCACCTGATAAAATATATATCGTTTTTTTTATTGGTATTTTTATTACTTACACACCGGTTTTGATAGCTCCAAAATGCTAGTGCTCTTCTATGCCAACCAAGTTTTGTAATAGCCTAAAAATGACGGATAACTATATTCTTATATTGTAACAAAACTACTGCTAAATGAGTTTGGGTTATGAAACCTTTTGATGAGCTTTACCCCACATAAGATTTAGATTTAAAGGAATTTAGGGAGGATCTTTTTGCCAAATTTCTCCTTGCATACAAAGTAATTCTGTCGTTTACTCTGATATTATCATAAATATTTGTTTAGAGCTTTAGATTATGTACTTGTATAGTAAACCTAGTTTCTGTTTCTGTACATTCCTAGATAAAAAAAATTGCATAATAGGACTTTAACCCCTTTACGCCATTAGGACGTTCCATGCTGTCCGAATAACGCTGGGCTTTAACTCCGTTGTAACAGCATGGAACACCCTGCAGCTTCACCCTTTGACAACGGCAAGAATTGACCTAGCAGCATAGGCAGTCCCCCATGATCGGATCCCGGCCTTGAAATCACGTGATCGCATCAAAGATTGTGTGATTTCATTTCTACTAATGGTGTTTACATCAGAACTTCGTTTTGATGTTAACACTATTGTACCAGCATGAAGGTGTTAAGAGTCTAACAAAATATGTTTGAGGCTTGTAACTAGTCCCAGTGAGAACAGGTACACACATTTGTTCCACCTCAAACCATCATGTTCAATTTCATGTGCAATGTATCACTATAAATAAACACTGATACAGAGAAGACTCTGACATACACTGCCAGAAAAAAAAGGAAGTTTTTTTACCAATAACATTGCAAAATATACTTTTAAAACTAAAACAAAAAAATGCATATGAGACTTGTTCCCCATAAATGCTAGAAGTTGTGAGCAGCTTTATAAAGGGAAACAGATGTTATCTTTGCATATTTATATAAAAGAATATTTTAAAATATATGATAGATTTTTCTTTCAAATGGATTCGTATAACCTGAAAACAAAACCTGTTTTTATGCATGTACAAGGGTAGCGCTATCTACCAATGGGGCAATGGGGTTTTCTTTATCAGACAGAAAGCAATGACGTGTACACACAGATGCATTTCCAATCAGTTTCAGTAACTATGGTTTAAATGTAACCTTTTTGTGTATAAAATAAGTTTAAATGACCAATAAATAGACAATTCAAATTTCAAATGAGCAGTAGATTTTTATTACAAATATGAAATTGATTCTTTTAACAAGTATCATTCTCAAGTTATCCTTCTCTGCATTACATCCCCAATTCTTCTGCTCTTATTATTCTCTTCATGTCTTCCTCATCATCTAAAACCCCTCTACATGGATAATAAATACCATTCTCCTTTAGATCAGCATTTAAGGGGACATGAAACCTATTTCTTTTTTATGTGTGATTCAGATAGAGAATACGATTTTAAACAACATTCCAATTTATTTATTTTATCTAATTTGTTTTGATCTCTTGGTATCCTTTGTCAAAAAAGATACCTAGATAGGCTCAGGAAGGAGCTGCTGATTGGTGGCTGCACATATATACCTCATGTTATTTTTTCACCTAGGGATAGATTACAAGTGGAGCGCTAAATTATTACACTCCCACAAATGGCCATAGTTGCCAATTTGCGGTAGCACAATAATTAACCCCTGCACCCATACAACGTATATATACATCTTGCAGTACTACATATACATATATATATATATATATATATATATATATATACGTCATCGCTTCAGGATGCTCCAGCAATCTCAGCTGTTAAGTTACAGCAAAGATCTGGAGCTCCTGAAGCTTCAGGCATCTCCCACATATGGAGCCGGAGCGAGATCAGTGCTCCGCCTCCATATGAGGGCAGATGCCTGATCGTTACAGACGGTGACACTGTGTGCATCACCATCTGTAACGATCTTCCATTGGACCCGTTGGGAGGTGTGGGTGGAAGTAGGATGGCGGGTAGGCGGCACAGCAGGGGAGACGTGAGGAAGTGAGAGGGGCCCTACACTATGGCAAATTTATAATAAAGGGACAGGCAGGGAAGGCAGCATCTACACTACTGAAAAGGCGATCTGGGGATGTGGGGACCCCCTAACTAAAGATTGGGGTGCGGGGTAGGTTACACGGGTTAGAGACAAAAAAAAAATTAAAACAAATTTTTTTTTAAAAAAAAAATATGTTTTATAGGTACTGGCAGACAGCTGCCAGTACCAAATATGGTGGTAATAGTTAGGGCAGGGGAGGTTTAGATAGCTGTTTTATGGGGGATCAGGGAGGTTTGGGAGTAAGGGCAATCCTACACTGCAGAAAAAAATAAATAATAATAATAATAATAATAAAAAAGTTTTATTTTTTTATTAGCAGACTGTCTCCCAGTACTTAAGATGGGGGTGACCAGTGGGGGGTGGGGAGGGAAGAGAGCTGTTTGGGAGGAATCAGGTAGGGATTAGGGGTTGGGGAGTGTCAGGTAGGATGCTAATCTCTACACTAAAGATAACATTAACCTTTTAAGATACCTAATTAAACCCTTCACTGGAATTATAGAAATGTGGTGCGCAGCTGCAATTAGCGGCCATCTAATTACCAAAAAGCAATGGCAAAGCCATATATGTCTGCTATTTCTGAAAAAAGGGGATCCCAAAGAAACTTTTACAAACATTTGTGACATGATTGCACAAGCAGTATATAAATCATTTCTGTGAGAAACCCAAAGTTTGTGAAAAAAGTACCACATGTTTTTATTTGATGGCATTTGGCGGTGAAATGGTGGCATGAAATATACCAAAATGGGCCTAGATCAATACCTTGGGTTGTTTTCTTAAAATATATATATAAATTTGATAGGTAAATAAAAAAAAACAAGGCTCTATTTCTTTTTAAATGGAGTGATAGCAAAAATGCTAAAAATGCTCTGTTATTTTGGGCAAGTTTTTGTCTGAAAATCCCGGTATTGAAAGGGTTAACCAACCATTAAAAGTTTCTGGTTATTGCTACCGTGACCTTGTGGTATTAATTAGCGCTCTGAAAATAAACTGCACTAGGCAGTTTTGGTGCTTTAAAGTTGGTGGGAGTAGGGTGTTAGAAAAAAAAAAACGGGACAGAAAAACAGCACTGAAAAGTGCCTTTACATTGCGGTCTATGGGAACTGTGTAAATATACATGTATATGATTATATACATATATATTTATGTGTTAATATGTGTATAAAAATATAATTTAATAAACTTTTTCTAAAGGACTGTAATAAACCCCTATGTGTTTCATCCATGCAAAGGGGTCAAACACAGTTAAAGGGGGTCAAACACTCAAAGTAATGGGTCCTAGTTACAGCATCTGCTGACAATGACAAGAAGCAAGGATGTGTAACAGCTAATCAGCAGCTAGTTTCAGAAGTCAATTGAAAAGTCTCTTAAATTGCATACTCTGGGGGGCGGAGCCAGCCGCAGACAAGTATGGCCGCAAACTTATAGAGCTCCGTGCTAGGAATATCTGATAAGCGACAAAACAGTTTGATATGATGCTCAAAAACTTGCATCTAACAGTGACAACATTCATTGGGAGCTGCAGCGGATGGTATTTTCCATCTAGCCTGACATAATAGCTCCCTACCTACACTACTTTCAACCCAGAGCTGCATGGTGTGGATCTATGGCAGGTACGCAAAGCAGTAAGCATAAATACTTTGCTACTTTTTCTACCTTCCCTATTCACCAGCTGCTATGGTATCTTGTAGGTGAGACATGGAGGCCACGTTGCTTTCACTCATAAAAGGCCTGAGTGACAAGCTAGAGGTTCACTTTACCGAGCTGTCGCAGCATATCTCAGAATGTTATGGCGCCCAGGACTGCAACCTCAAATCTCAAATTTTCTTACAGCACTTCCAGAGCCCTTGGTCCTACACAATACTGAAACAGACTGGACTTTGAGACAGGAGGACTTATTCCAAGTCGGCTGTGAGAGGTGCGTGTGCGGGACCCGGCTATATGTTGCTGATTGCACTAATCAACATGTTTGCAAGTTAAAGCCAGATTCTCTACAGCCGGCTCGACCCCGCATCATCCACACTTCTCCTTCAAAAATTCATGTTATTGATATTTACACAGGTGACTTCAGACCCGCATCAGTTGTGGAGCCAGTCTGGTGTGTACCGGTCATTTTCTGCATCTTGGGTCTGACTGCGGGCTGCTGTTCTTTACCACCTTGGGCTGTCATGGAAGGGGTTGGATGGGATGCAGGTCTTGAACTGTGGCATGCCTTTGCAACCATAGCCAAAACTGGAGTGGGATAATGCATCATAACATTTCATTACGGCTGAGATGACCTAGCACCCACTGTTTCGAGGAACATTCTCACTCTGACCTTATGCTTTATCTTCCATAAGACATTTAGCTATAGATATTCAGGTCTCTATGATACTATTGCTGTCTTATGTCTTGGACTTTGATGCGTCTATTGCATGGGGTTTGTGTATTTGTTTTAGCCTTTTATTAAGATTCCCTATGAGTTTTCTATTGCTATTCTTTAGTAATATTACCCCATACTCTTAGTAACCCATAGATATTAGCTGAGTCAGATCACTTAGTAGAAGCATACAAATAGTTAATTACAAGAGTCTGTATTTATTAGTGTTTGTTTCTAGACATCTTTAAACAGTTGTCTAAGCTAAGTGGCTAATCTTAATTATAAATCATAAGACCCAAGAGGGGTAGTGTCATTGGCTAACTTCCTCCTTATTGAATCATTATAATGGTCAGAGCTAGTTGAGTTCTATTAAACACTAGGAGGAATACTTATAAGAATAAATATATTATTTGAGAACTTTATAGAGATCTTAGCTATTACTAATATGGCCTGAAAGTTATATGTTGTTGCTGGCAGTCTAACTCTCTGTTAATTCTGGTCTGCCCTTTGTGTTTATCTGGTATTTATTATAATAAGCTCCCCTTAATGCTGTTAGATCTCTAGACTCATTCTCTGTTTGCTCATAAATGCTTGAATTTTATGCCATACTTAAAGTAGATGGTAACAGATCATGAATGTTAAGTTTATTATTAGGGATTGCTTTACTATTATCATTACGTATCTACCCTTAGGTATAGGGCCCATATCTGGGGGGTGAGCACAATCTTTGTAAATATCCCTTGCTATCGGCTAGTTTATGATATGTACTCGTATACTTGTATAAAATGGGTCTGTGTGATACGTCATAGTGTTTAAAATAGATTATATATGTTTTCTGTGATACAATTTAAAGGGATCCTTATATGATATAACTGGGACTTGGAGGCCAGCTTTATTAACGTCCAAGTATTAGACTTCCTAGACTCCAGAGACTCTCTAAATGGTCAGGTGGCATACTATATCATTGCCACTTTTTCTCTAAATATAATGCAGCTTTACATTACATTACGTTACACCCCTCCACCCCCCCCTTATTTTAATATTGGGCGGTGTTCTTCCGCAGTTAACTATATTACGCTAAGGTTGGTGAATATTTTATTTTTAAATTTATTAAGTTGCTTTATAATAGTATATTTACAGTTTATAGGGGGTGATTCTATATTCCCAGGAGTAAGGCTGGGTTATTTGAGAGCGGCTTTGGTCCTCTATTTCACATTATTTCTTAGTAATATTATGCCTGCTTTAAAACTTAATTTAGATTATAATTTATGTGTCATGGTTTAATTAAGACCGTTTATCATTTTAGTTCTTTTTCCTCTAGGGATATAAGGTATACCTTTATATATCAGTGGGGAGGCTCATGAGGCTACTATGTGACTAGCATTTTATATAATAAGCATAGTTCTGCCAGTCCATGAGAGACATTCTAAGGATATATCTTGTAAAATAAAATGAGGTTCCATTTTGGTTAATTGTTATATATAAAAACAGAGTTGTTGCTAGTGGACTTACACTCTCAATGTTTTATAACAGATATTCTGAATGTTAGACATTGTATTTCTGCTAATGTGCTTAAATTTCGTTGTTAGAAGGTACTTTGTATATTGCATATTCCTGTATTGATTTGTTTTATTGCTGCTGTACCATATAAAAACCTCAATAAAATATTATATTTTAAAAAAATAAAAATAAAAAAAAAATTGCATACTTTGTCTATTCTGAACCATAAAAATTGAATTCCACGTCCCTTTAAGCCCTCAAACATTTATTTTTGATTATCTAAACTATTTCTAATAAAACCATATACTCTACCTGCTGGCAGCTGAAATTTTTCCACTCGCACCTTATTCTACACATAAATTTGTCCTTTAATTATCCACTTATCTCTGTATTTCCTCAGCTGATGCTGGTGATTGACAAGCCCTACTCTCGCGCAATTGGTTGCCTGACGGTTAGAGGCTTGGCATTGCACAAGTGTTCACCCGCACAATGTTAAATATGAGGAACAAATAAACCCCACAATCTGCAATCAAATGCAGACAGGTTCACAACATGTCAGATCAATAAATCTTGCCCACACAGTAACCTAGTGGATTTGCACCATTTGATCAATGAGTAACCCGTGGACATTTCTTAAAGATACTGCTATTTTTACTGCTATTAAACACAGTCATAATAAGTGATGATGCTGATTCAACTGTTTTCTATTTTGATTTATACTTTTCCCCTTCTTTTTTGTAGCAAAGAAAGATCAAAAACCAGCCCAACACAATCTACACTATGGATTTCAAAGGCCCCAAGGAATGAGATCAGTATGGAAGTTTAACAATGCAATGACTCATATCACTAGAATACAACAAAATATATCAAATTTTACTTTCTGGTTCACTAAGCTTGAGCATCGGCTTGGAATGACTTACAATATGCATCAGAATTCAGTTCAGCAAGAATTTCAGGCTCCCCTTGAGGCACAGTTTATGAACGTTTTTATAATACTCCTGTATGATTCATAGTTAAACAAAAATGTGTGTCTTGCTACATTAAAAACAAACTATGCTTATTTTGCTGGTGGAAACTTTGGAATAACAATATAGGAAATGAACTCTCTCTTACAATTTATATGGAGAAATGTTATGTATGTTTGACTTTGTTTGCAATAAGAATGGTAGATTTTCTTAATTTTTCTCTTGTATTGTATTTTTTGATGTATTTTAAATTGTATTGCTATGGATATGTACTGTATAAAAACTAATTTATCTTTGCATAAAGGTTTGATAGAAAAGAAATTGCCCGCTGTAAATATGTTTTATTTATACCTATGCAACATAACACTTCAAGAAAATGCATAATTTTATTCATCTGTCTAAAATGTATTCACTTTAAAACCTCATTTTTTGGTAAATCGCTTAAAATGCGCATACCCCGAGGAAACAGGTTATTATATTTAGAGCTATATAGAAAACTTTTTTTTTCTTCATATTTTCAATTTCAAAATCAAACAGATAAGATATAGTTGTTTGATATTGCCAGGTAAACCTATTTGCAAAATTGCTTCAATTCACGAAACTCTAAAATGTTCTAGTCATTCAGCTATATGTCCATTTCCTGTGCAATTTGTTTGTCACTTTTGCATTGAGATTCTGCGTCTTCCTTTTTTTTTTATGATCTGTCTCTTTCTATAATCCTACTGCATTGCACATTCAAAGCTTTTTTTTTTTTCATCCTCTGCAGGAAATGCTGCGCTTTAGTACAGAACACTGTAAATTCTACTAAAAACCTACACAAATATGACTATTGTATATTGAAAAAAATCTCTAAAAAAATCTATTTATGTGTATGTTTATTCACACCATAAACATCCTGTATGTTATATAGGCAATCAACATTTCATAATATTTTAAATCCTTAGACAATCTTTTAGCAGATAGTGTATTTTACTTATTTAGAAGATATAAGTATTATTTATAATATCCTAAATAACGGGATATGGTGTAGTTCTCATTTATCCATTGAATGAGCACATTTATGCATTCATTATTATTTCACTCAAATATTTAAAATTATTTTTAATTATAACAGCTTAACATCAGAGGGTTGCATGGATTTGTTATAAATAAATAATGAGAGTAAGTGAAAAAGCTTTTATGAAATGTAATATGGGTAATTAGAGGAATTAAAAAGAAAAAAAAGAAAGGGATGCTTAAAGGGACATAATACTCATATGCTAAATCACTTGAAACTGATGCAGTATAACTGTAAAAAGCTGACAGGAAAATATCACCTGAGCATCTCTATGTAAAAAAGGAAGATATTTACCTCACAATTTCATCAGCTCGGTAGAGTTAGTTCTGTGTAAAAAAATATACTTCAGCTGATGAAATAAACAGCAGCCAATCAGCATCAGCAGTGCTGAGGTCATGAACCCTTTTACTGTGATCTCATGAGATTTCACTTAACTCTCATGAAATTTCATAGTAAACTTCCTTAAACTGAATAAGGAAATAAGATGAGTGTGCATGAAAGCTCACTCCTTTAGCTGTCCCGGGACAGACATATTGATTTGCTGCTTAGAAGTCCTTTACAATGGGATGTGACTACTGAGAAATTTTTGGGGTAAAATATATTTCTTATTTACATAGAGATGTTTAGATTATATTTTCTAGTCAGCTTTTTACAGCTATGCTGCATCACTTTCAAGTGTTTCGACATTTGGGTATCATGGACATTTAAAGGTACAGTTTACTGTAAAATGATCCCTCCTTTAAAGGGAGAGGAAATTCAAAATTAAACTTGCATGATTCCGATAGAACGTCATTTTAAGACACTTTTAAATTAACTTCTATTTTCAAATGTGCTTTGTTCTCTTGGTATCCCTTGTTGAAAATGAATACGCACATATCCTACACTAGTGAGAGCTAGCTGCTGATTGGTGCTGCACACATTTTTCTTTTGTGACTGGCTGACTAGATTTGTTCATCTTGCTGCCAGTAGTGCAAAGTTGTTCCTTCAGTAAAGGATAACAAGAGAATAAAGCAAATTTGATAATGGAAGTTGTTTAAATTTAGATGTTCTATCTAAATCATGAAATAAAAAGTTGGGGTTTCCTGTACCTTTAATGTGTTTCCAAGTATCCATTTTACCTGCAGTAGTCTATTAAATTATTTACAAACTGCTTTTTTAAAAAACAAATCTTTAAATTTCTCATTTGACATAGCTGTTTTTGTCTTTTGAAACCCTCGCCTCTGCTAAAAAAATCAGGACAGATATGCTATCTACAGAAAAGTTATGTAAACAAGTGGCACCAGAAGCAACAAGTCCTAAAGTGGGGTGTAAAAGAGAGCCTAGCCCTATATAAGGGGTGTTCCTGAATAAGCTTTGAATACAAGAATTTGATTTAGAACTTCAGATTTCAGAAGTTACTAGATTTTTAACAATAATTTATCATTACACTTTGTGTATTTTGAGAAGGCTTTCAGTTTTTGACTACGCATTTTTACCAGCTCTGCTTTTTAGTATTTGTTTCTAATGTTTTTGAAGTCTATGCTTCCAGCTTCATAGCACAACCTTTTTTTATCATTTTTCTTTCACTAAAAAATACTTGTCTCCTGATAAATGAATACACTTTTAACAAAATGCCTTGTATTTTTTACCCTACTATAAGCTACATCGCAATATCATTTACGCTAACAAAATTGTTTTCTATTTTTGTACCTGCTGCTTTAGATTAAAAGTATGCTACAAAAATACTCCTGCACATTTACTAAAAGTATGTTGCAGTATTACATATCCTGGTCGTACCAATAAAAAAGTCACGAAACTCTGTACTGTATTATAATAAAAAAAACAAAAATATAGCTATTGAGTATCTAGCCAGCTCCCCTGGATTGGTCATAAACAATCAACTTACATAGAAACACATTTATTTGAAGAATAAAAGCACATTGAGGTCTCAAGAGAAAAGATATCCGGAGAAATTAAAATATATGATAACAATAGATAGATAGATAGATAGATGGTAGATAGATAGATAGATAGATAGATATTTGATAGATGATAGATAGATAGATAGATAGATGATATATAGATAGATAGATGATAGATAGATTGATAGATGATTAGAAGATAGATAGATAGATAGATAGATAGATTGATAGATAGATAGATAGATAGATGATAGATATGTGACAGATAGATAGATAGATGATAGATATGTGACAGATAGATAGATAAATAGATAGATATTTGATAGATAGATGGTAGATAGATAGATATATGATATATAGATAGATAGATAGATAGATAGATAGACAGATGATAGATAGATTATATATAGATATAAGATAGATAGATGATATATAGATAGATATAGATAGATATAGATCATTAGATAGATATATAGATAGATAGATGATATATAGATAGATAGATAGATGATTAGAAGATAGATAGATAGATAGATAGATAGATAGATCGATCGATAGATAGATGATAGATAGATAGATATATGACATATAGATAGATAGATAGATAGATAGATAGATGATAGATTATATATAGATATAAGATAGATAGATGATATATATAGATAGATATAGATAGATATAGATCAATAGATGGATAGATGATATATAGATAGATAGATGATTAGAAGATAGATAGATAGATTGATAGATAGATGATAGATAGATAGATTGATAGATATATGACCTATAGATAGATAGATGATAGATAGATTATATATAGATATAAGATAGATAGATGATATATAGATAGATATAGATGGATATAGATCGATAGATGGATATATAGATAGATAGATGATATATAGATAGATATATGATTAGAAGATAGATAGATAGAAAGATCGATAGATAGATGATAGATATGTGATAGATAAATAGATAGATAGATAATAGATGATATAGATATATAGATAAATAGATAGATAGATTGATAGATATATAGATAGATATATGATTGATTGATAGATAGATAGATAGATAGATAGATGGATGGATAGATGATAGATAGAGATATGGATAGATAGATGGATAAATAGATGGAAAGATATATGATAGATATATGATAGATAGATGATATATACAGTAGATAGATGATAGATAGATATATAGATGGATAAATAGATAGAAAGATATATGATAGATATATGATAGATAGATGGTATATATAATAGATAGATAGATAGATAGATAGATGATAGATCATTTCAGACTTCTGGAATGGATTGATGATTGATTCTATAAAATTCACTTGAATTTGTGAGTTGTAGTTAAACAGAAAAGCTGTTCTAAAGCAGCTGTTGTTATTGGATTAAAATATGAGTAATACACCAGATCAGCAGGCACACCAAGCACCCAGTGTTAGCTAAACCAATAAAGCTCCCAATGGGAGCACTTTTCAGTAGCCATGGAATTAAGACCTTTGTTAGAGGCTGAAAAAAGTAATTTGCTTCACCTCTCAAACTGTGTCCTTACATGGGAGGTAAACAGGAGAATACAGAACAAGTACATAACAGAATGTTTTTATATACAGTGAATACAACTCTTAAATGCCCTTGCAAGATATAAATTTACAAATGGAGCTTGCAGCCTTGCTTCTTGCATAAAATGAATATTGCCATCGTGAGTATTTACAAGGTACAGAGGTTTGCATTTGAAAACAAAAATATGTGCATCATGTTGAGAAGATTTGATTAGTTAGGAATCACACTGATTATGATTATGTATAACGATAAATCCAAAACACATCAAAAGAAAGAAAAAGGGAGAGATGGAGAAACAGAGGAAGAGAGAGAGAAAAAGAGAAAGTAAAAGAAAATAAAAGAAAGAAAGAAATATCACTATGGAAATCTATAATAGTTCTATAATAGATACTGATTCCTGGAAGACTATTCTTAATCCTTTCTATTCATTTTGTGAAAAGTGACATCTTTCTTAGTATAAAATAGAATGAATATTTTTTTTATCTTTCAAATTAAGTGTCAAGGCATTAAGACATCTTCATGCTTATTAGTAGAAGGTTGATTTTTAAAGGGACACTCAAGTCAAAATTAAACTTTCATTATTCAGATAGAGCATGCAATTTTAATCAACTTCCCAATTTACTTCCATTAACAAAATGTGCACAGTCCTTTTTATATTTAACCCTTTGAGTGCTAAACACTTTCCCACTTGGGTGCTAAGCTGATATGTTTGTTTTTTTTTTTAAATTCTTAATTTTTGTTTTTTTAACTTTTGTATTTTTTTCAGATCCCCAAGACTTACACAATTGGAAAGGTTAGGTGAATACCTTTCCAACAGTGGGTCTTGGGGGTCTGTAGCTGCTTAGATGCCTGAGATACAGGCTGCTAAGCAGCATGACCCCTTTCCTAATACTTTGTATTGTAAATTGTTAATAAAGTTGCGTGGTGACATCATCACGTCATTGCCTGTGACATCACCATGTAAAACGTGAAGCCCCGGCAATGCCTGTCAACATGCAGGCCCGATCGCTGGGGTAGGAGCGGGTGGGAGCCCACAGATCTCCCTCAAGGTGGGAGAGCGCTGGCGACGGCTCTGAGCCATCGTTAGCACCAGAGTGGGAAACTCTGCGACAGCTCAGAGCCGTCGTTAGCATTAAAGAGTTTAAACTTTTTTAGTCATCAGCTCCTATTGAGCATGTGTAGAATAAATGAGTATGCATTTGTGATTGGCTGATGGCTGTCACATGGTACATGTATGCATTTGTAATTGGCTGATGGCTTTCACATGGTACAGGGGGAGTGGAAATAGACAAAACTTTTAAAATGGTCTGAAAAAAATCTACTACTCATTTGAAGTTTAAACTAAGTGCTATTGCATTGTCTTGTTATCTTGCATTTGTTGATTATGATAGTGTAGTGACCCCTAGTGGGAATGAAATGTATTAAGGGCTGTAGCCTGGCAGGGATAGCAATGTGAAGCAAAGATGGAGATGCAACAATGTTGCAGTTTAAGGGGAGTGACGCACCTTGAGGTTTAAGAACAGACATTCTGGAGAGTTCTGCATCTTTCCTCTTGTGTTTCTTCAAGAAGTTGGAGTTGTTTGAGATTGCTGATCGTCATGGATCATGCTAGGTGAGTGTCTGTTCCTACCAAAAGGTTCAGGGATGGGTCCCCAGGTGGTAGCAGGGCTACTGCAAAGGAGAAGAGAGTGGTTAGTGAGGAGAGGGCCCTTCCTATGCAGGGGATTGATATCCCATGTTGTCAGGACTCTAGGGCCCCCTCTCCTGTTACCCCTGGCTCCCCCTCCTTGTATGAGGTGGCGGAGTCGAGCCTGGGGGATACTGAGGTAGGCGAGGTAAAGGATGAGCAAGAGGAAGGAGAGATTGAGGAGGCCTATCCAGTGGTAGTAGATCCCATGCCGAGCAATGCTGCGGTACTGGGTGTGCAGGCCCTGCCTACCAAGGCAGATGCAGGAGTGATGTTCCTCCTGCAGGCCTTGGTAGCAGCGGTGATGCCAGGAGGTGGTTCGCCAGGTCTAGGGCCTGGTTTTGGGCATAGCGTTGGGGCAGGTGTGGGGATTGGTTTTGGGCCTAGCAGGTCTGGGATGGGGCCTTATGCCGGCTCACAAGGTGGCTGGGAGTATGCAGGGCCCAGTTTGCAGTCGGGGCCTGGTTCTGAGCCCATCTGGCCCGGTTCCAGGTCGGTTGCAGTGGGGGAGCCGTTGCAGGGCATGATCAGCCTAGTGCCAGTTCTTACCCGGTCCCGTCGCAGGAGCATGCAGGCAGTGTGGTGGGGCCTTCGGGCCTTGCTGCAGAGCCTTGCCCGGGTAGGCCTGTGGCCAGCAGCAGCCCTTATGAGGTGGTTCAGGGTAAAGGCCTCCCTGTGACGTCACGCGCAAGTGGCACGCATTGTAGCCCGGCCACTTCCGGTGATGCACTTCCGGTGTGTCGTCGGGAGCAGGAAACACCCCTGAGAGGCTGCGGTAGTGACCGCAGTCACAGGGGAGGGAAGCAAGGAGCTCGCAGGAGTGGGTCCTTGTGCGGTGCCCGAGCAGGTGAGTCAGGAGTACCGGGGTTGAGGGCCTGCCCTGCAGGGGGTTCCAGAGGCAGCATGACTGGTACGGTGGTGGGCTGTAGAGCTAGGCCGGTGGTGCAGCAACAGGTTCAGTGGGCGAATAGTGGCAGTGCTGTTGGTGCGGCGTCTGGGGGGGCATGCCTGAGGTGGCTTTACCAGACAGGAGAGTGCAAGGTGTGCAAGGCCCTATGGTGGATCAGTATGAGGCAGCATGGGGGCACTCCGTACAGCTAGGGGGCAGCAGGGGCACACCAGGTCATTCCACCCGCTTTGATGCAGTTTCTGCAACCTTTATTGAATGCATGGAGCACGTTTGGAGGGCAAATGGCAGGCGGGGATATGCATGTGACTGGGGGTGTGAATGCTGGTTGGGCAGCGCTCAGAGACCCTGTTACTCCTGATGTTTCTGCTGTTTTACAGGCTCCAGTTGCAGCAGGTTGCCGTGTGGAAGAATCTAGGACAGCCAGGTCCTTTTCGCTGGCCCACACAAATAAGAAAGCAGCTGGGATGTCTGAGGTAGTACCCTCTACGTCAACCGGTGGATCGGTACCGTTGGGCGGAGCAGCTGGGACTTCTGGAAGCGGTGAGCTAACCACACTTACACTGGGGGAGCGTAGGGCGCAAGGCGGCGTTGCTTGGCGATACTTCCCTGTGCCAGGTGCACTGTCTCTACGGACATTTGAAGTCAAAGATTGTGCGAAGAATACAGGCAGGCAATTACGTCAACGTATTTGAGCTGTCTGTTGAGGCACAGAGGCAGAAAGAGTGGAGTAAGGATGGCACAGGCCCAAAGAAGTTTAAGCGCCCGGATAGCGCTTGCTATTTGGAGAAACACCCTGATCAGATGCAAGCAGTCATCAAGTATATGGATACTATTGACTGGATCTGTCAGAGGTACAAAGAGGGGGCGTGGTGCAATTACAATGTCGAGTATCGCAAGAAGATGGTAGGGAACCCTCTCCTGAATTTTGGTACAACTGATATGCACCTGTGGGCCAGACTGGGGGGCTGAGCAGTCTCTCCCCGCTCCTGGCTCCCCTGCAGGTGCTCAGAGGTCCTTTGCCAGGGTACGGCATCGGGGACGTGAGTGCTGGAAGTTCCAGGACTGGCAGTGTGATAGGGGCACAGCGTGCTCCTTTCGTCACATCTGCAAGTTTTGCGGCGGGGGTCACCTGGGTTGCGAGTGCAAAGATAAGGACCTTGGGGCCGACAGAGGTCAGTCTAAGGGAGGAGCTGGGGCTAAGGGCGCCCACCCCGCTGAGGGTGGACATTCTTGATCTTTGGCTACATTTGTACCCAGACTGTCAGGCAGCGGGCGTGCTACCCAGACTGTCAGGCAGTGGGCGTGCTGCTGGTGGGTTTGCGGGAGGGTTTCCAGATTCCCATCTTGGGTTATGTGAGGGCGTCAGCGACCCAACGCAATTTGAAGTCAGTTAAGGAGTACCCTGAAGTGGTGCGGGAGAAGCTGATGAAAGTGTGTCTAGGGAGAATGTTGGGTCCCTTTTCAGAGTTACCAATAGTAGATTTGGTTGTGTCCCTGCTGGGAGTAGTACCCAAGAAACAGCTAAGCAAGTTTTGGTTGATTCAGCACTTGTCCTATCCAGCAGGTTCGTTGGTCAATGATGCCATTGACCTCGAGTTGGCCTCTGTGCATTACTAGTCCTTTGACCAAGCACTGGAGGTGGTGCTGCGGGCTGGGAGGGGTGCTGAGTTGGCGAAGGTCAATATTGAGTCAACATTTCGGTTTGCACACAGCTTCCTTTAGGTTAATGGGTTGCAAATTGCAGGGGGAGTATTATGTAGATAAGTGCGCATTATTTGAGATGTTCAGCTCATTTTTGCAATGGGCAGTGGTCGCGGTGTCAGAGGATAATGCAGTGGCACATTATCTGGATGATTTCCTCCTGGTGGGCACACCAGGATCAGGAAGTTGCGCCAGACTAATGGAAACCATGCGTTTCATGATGGCCAAGTTAGGATAAGACTCAGGGGCCTTGTACGCGCCTGACGTACCTCGACATAGAAATCAACACGGAGGCCGCATTGTGCTGCCTGCTGAGCGATAAGGTCCTTAAACTCCTGGAAGCATTTAGGGTGGCTAGATAATGGCTGCAGAAGAAAGAGCCGCAATCATTGCTTGGAAATGTTGAATTTTGCCTGCAGGATTATACCTATGGACAGGGTATTCAATAGACGGATGGAGGGGTGTTTGGGACCGGCTAGTGCAGGTGGAGTGTGGATCTCCAGGGATATTGTTGAGGATCTGCAAGTATGGGATAAGTTTCTGACAGATTTCAATGGGGTCCTATGCAGAGGGTGACCAGTCAGGGGTTGCAGCTATTTACGGACGCTGCTGGGGCATTTGGTTTGGTGCCTTCTTTGACGGTGAGTGGTTCGCAGGGCCTTAGCCAGAGCAAGGGCTTACGAGAAATCTGACCCTGCTCGAGCTATTCCCTATTGTGGTGGTGGTAGAGCTGTGGGCCGACTGCTTTGAAGATAGGGTAGTCACGTTCTGGTCTGATAATATGAGCGTTGTGCACGCTGTTAACAACTTGTCAGCTGCTTCTCCTGTAGTGGTGCGATATCTGCGTTTCCTGGTGTTGCGTTGCCTCCGCGTCAATATTCACTTCTCGGCACGCCACGTGCCGGGGTGGATAATGTTGTGGCGGATGCCTTGTCGCGTTTCCAGTAGGATCAGTTTAGGAAGTTAGTTCCAGAGTCTGCAGCAGTGGGGCTGACTTGTCCTCCTTTTCTCTGGCAGCTGGAGGACCTGGGGGAGCCATTCTGTCACTAGTAGGCTCGGCCTTAGCTCCGGTGACTTGGCCGGCCTACGTGTCCTATTGGAGAGCTTGGGAAGAATTCTGCAGGAACCGGCAGGTTTCTCTGTGGCATGGGTCTCAGGTAATGTTGCTGGAGTGGTTATCTGTGCTTAGAAGGCAAGGTGGCAGGTGGTCCCGACCCGGCAGGGGGCAGGTTCATTTCTAGTGAAGCAGATAGCGTGGGCTTGGGGATGCACAGAAATCAAGGTGCCAGACTTTAGGAAACCTATAACTAGTGAGAGGCTGGAGCAACTTTTGCGTGGGCTGGAAGGGGTGTATTCATCCCCATATGAGTACTCGTTGTTTTGGGCTGCTTTTGTGCTGGCATTTGCGGGCGTGTTGCACATGAGTGAACTGGTAGCGCCGGTGGCTAAGGTGTCAGGGAAAGGTGTTCTGCTTCAGCACATCAGAGTGTATGAGTCGGCAGTTCTACTTTTTGTCCCCCAGTCTAAAACGGACCAGAAGGGTAAGGATGCTTGGATGATTTTGGCTGGGAAAGGTGGCGGTTTAGCCTGCCCAGTCCGAGTGTTGTCTGAATTTTTAGGGGTAAGTCCTGTAGGGGGGAGTAAATTTTTGGTCCATGCGGACAGCTCATCGCTGTCAGTCTACCAGTTCAAGAGGGTACTGAAAGCAGTGGCAGGCAAGGTAGGGATTAATCCAATTAGCATAGGGACGCATTCCTTTAGGATTGGTGCAGCCGCGTCAGCAGCGGCAGAAGGGCAGTCAGCAGCAGGCATTAAGTGGCTAGGCAGGTGGTGCTCAAATAGGTACAGGTTGTACGCTAGGCCACTGCCGCAATAGCAGATGGGATTGGTTGCCTTGATAGTTAGCAAGTTTACTGTTGTTGTTTTAGGTTCTGCTACAGCTGTCCGGGTCTGGATCGTGGGGCATTCTTATGTCCACTGGGCGGCCATTCGGACTGCCGCTTCAGTTGGGGGGCAGCAATTAGTTTTCCCTACGGCCAGGACGTCTGTTAGATGGTTGGGTCGGAGGGGGATGTGCTTCTGCAGGATGCGCATAGGCACTGGGGTAGACACAAATAGTGTTGCTGCACCTGAGAGCAAATGATGTTGGTGAGACCCCTATGTTGGATCTCATCAGGATCATTCAGGCAAACATAGCGTAGCTGCGTACTTGGTGCTCGGGGGTTCATGTAGGATTGTCCAATATGGTGGCCAGACTGCATTGGAGGCATTTAGGTTCTGCAGGCGCTGGTTATAGAATTAGGAAAAAAGTCAATAGAGAGGTGGAGAAGACTGTCTGCGGGTCGCAGGGGTTTGTGGTTAGGCATCCTAATTTGTCCGCCGAGGATTGGTCAGGCTGGAGGAAAGGTGATGTCACTAGGCCTGAGCCTAGGGTGCCGTTTCCTTGCAGGTAGGCAGACCGGAAAAATCATCCTAACCCCCTTGACTAACATCTGATGGGGCGGAGTCATCCGGGGGACTCCGTCATATCCCGAACCGAAATTGGGCCTCTACCTCCCAAAGTAGGAGTTATGGATAGGGACTCATGCACGCCGGCATATTTGCATATGCTGTTGGTTACTAAGTAGTGTGATCATTCACACTAGCTGTTTAAATAAATGCGACCTGAGGGTCTTCCTCCCAACTCTGTTGTCATGTCTTTATTTCGGGAAATAAAGGGGGGGTAATAAAGTTTGAGTAAGTGTGTGTCATTTCACTGGTATCCTGGAGTAGGCTATTCAGTCCTTGCAAATCTACTGTGTTGACTGGTCCTTTAAAAGAAAGGGTTAATGGTGAGGCACTGCAGTATAAATTTGCAGGTAACGTAATTAAAGTACATATTATTAGAATTTGTCTCTATCCCAACTTGTTTTATGTCCCTTTAGTGGTTTGTTTCTGAAGAAAACATTAGATAAGGCTTTTATCAACCCCCTAGTTATATGCAGTAGTGCAATTAATAATACAATGATCTAACTTATTTGATCCTTTAGAGCCAAATTACGAGGGGAGCCCAAAATACCACTTACGTGAGCACGATATTTGCGCTCCACTCAATAATATAGCACATGCAAACATGCGCTGGTATTACAAGTTAGGCACATTGCGAATGTGACCTCGTATTCGCATTGCAGGGAAGCATTGAGCTCATGAGAGCGGGCTTCCATAGGATACAATGGGAGCCTCATTCTCATGCCGTGAAACATGGCTGAGAACCTAGCGCAGTGAAGAGGCTATATATATATATATACTATATATATATATATATATATATATATATGTGTGTGTTTGTATGAATATATAAACATATTAACACTTAAATATATATGTATATGTATATATATATATATACATATATATTTATAGAGAACACACAGTTCCCTGTAGACCACAATGTAAGGGCACTTTTCAGTGCTTTTTTACTAACACCCCAGACCCACGTACTTTAACCACTACAAACTGCTTTGTGCCGTTTTTTTTTAAACAAAAATAAAGATGCTACACCAGTCACTTGTAATGGTTGGTTATTTATCGTGCGCCCATAAACAGGCGATCTTGACCGTTAACGGGTGCGCGATAAATGAGTGCTCCACTTGTAATCTAGCCCTTAGACTTTTTTATCCCTTTAAACATATCTTTGCTTGCAAATAGCATTTCAAATTGTATCCTCTTTACTACTCATGAATTTCTTTTTGAACAGAAAGCTGATATAAATAAAGTTTAAATTACCTAAAGTTGTAGTTTTTATTACTTTGAAATAATGAACTGTGTTATTCTAGTTGGCTAATTTTGCTGTTGCTAAAGAATTGATACCTTGCAAAGTAGATAACAGGTAATTGGTAGAATTGCATTATGTAAAGATAATGATGCATTACCACAAATAAAATGATTTTATCTTAACACCAACTAAGTATACTGTAGTTGCAAATCATTAGCTTTTTGAATTATTCATTATCTTAAGGAATATTATATTTTCTTCCAGTTTAGGGTAATGACCCAATGAACTTAATAGATTATTTCTTTTTATTCACAAAACTACTGTAGCATTTTCAAACTTTACAATTTCTTTTTAACTACAGTATAAAACAAAATTAAAATGAGTTTAAAAAATGCTAGGATTTACCATCGCTAAAATTAAAGGCCACCTTCAAAAACTGATGAAAACTTGCCTTTATTTCAGCAATGCTCATTTTTTTAAATGAGGTGATGTTTCCACCACTTAGCCAATAGCCATGTGGGCTGATTGGCATTATGCTGTAGGCACAAACAGCTATTGGTGGAAACGTCACCTCATTGAAAAAATGGGCAATGCCCAGGGCCCCCAGATTCGCTAGGCTTAGCAGTGAAATCCATGAACTATAAAGGCACCATTTTATCCATTTTTTTAAACTAATGAATAAAGGTGGCCTTTATTTTTAGTGATGGTAAATCTTAGCATTTTTGAAACCCTAGGATTTACCATCACTTTAAAATAGAAAGAAATTGGCTTGGCATTATCATAGCAAAATACAAAAGAAAGAACTAGATTTAACAGTGGAGTTTAAGAATAGAAAATAAATAGTATTGCAAACTTGTTCATAAGAGCTATCCAGCTCATCAAACTTATTCTCTTCTAATACGAGTAGTAGGGAATGGGAAGAGAGTAGGTTTGAGCATTGATAATATGGAACAGATGAGAAACTATTTCATGGAAAGTGGACCACATATACAAAAAATATTGCTCACCCTGTCCAGCCCATGAGCGCAGTCCATTACCCTGTTTTTTTTACATTTTCTAGCGAGACTACATCTAGATAGGTACCCCTCACCTGTGAAATTTAAAAGCATTGTTAGAATTTAGCAAAAAAGCATATGGCTAGAATATTCCCCAAATACATTGGGAGCCTTGATTAAATGATTAATTAAATTCTCTGTTTATAGTTTTAGCATTTGATGTTTTTTATATATTTGTAGTTGAATGTATTTTGCATCTGCTTTGGGGTAAACTGCTTGTGACAGGGGATGTGCATCAAGTTTATTATGAGATTGCTGTCCAGTCTGTAAGTGCTGTCCATTGTCATGTGTATAGTGCCCTCCACTAACATTGGCACTCTTGGTAAATATGATCAAAGGCAGTGAACAATTGTCTTTATTGTTTAACCTTTTGATCTTTTGTTAAAAGAATACACAAAAATATTCTGCTCTCATTGATTTCAAACAATTGCCAAACGGTTAATCCAAAAAATATAATAATAAATCTTTGTTATATATATGTGTGGCACAATTATTGGCACCCCTAGGAATTCAAATGAGAAAAATATATTTGAAAAATATTCCCATTTATATTTTACATTTCTTTTATGTAATTGGCAAGAGTCCATGAGCTAGTGACGTATGAGATATACAATCCTACCAGGAGGGGCAAAGTTTCCCAAACCTCAAAATGCCTATAAATACACCCTTCACCACACCCACAATTCAGTTTTACAAACTTTGCCTCCTATGGAAGGAACTTATGAAGTAAGTTTGTGCTAAGATTTCTACGTTGAAATGCGCTTCTCAGCATTTTTGAAGCCCGATTTGGACGATATCTTGGTACTCGCTCAGTCTTTGCATTCTGCAGAATCTCACGTGAATCAACTAGTGTTGTTTCTTCAAAGACATGGTTGGAGTATCTATTTACCAAAAAGTTCTTTGATTCCTCAGACAAAGGTAACCGTTTTAGGTTTCCAGATAGATTCAGTGTCCATGACTTTGTCTCTAACAGACAAGAGACGTTTGAAATTGGAACCTTCAGTCTCAGTCATTCCCTTCAGTAGCTATGTGCATGGAAGTTTTAGGTCTCATGACTGCAGCATCAGACGTGATCCCCTTTGCTCGTTTTCATATGAGACCTCTCCAGCTTTGTATACTGAACCAATGGTGCAGGGATTATACAAGGATATCACAATTAATATCCTTAAATCCCAATGTTTGACTTTCTCTGACTTGGTGGTTAGATAACCATCGTATAATTTTAGGGGCTTCCTTCGTTCGTCCAACCTGGACTGTGATCACAACAGATGCGAGTCTTTCAGGTTGGGGAGCTTTTTGGGATCTCTGACCGCACAAAGGGTTTGGAAATCTCAAGAGGCGAGATTACCAATCAATATTTTGGAACTCCGTGCAATTCTCAGGGCTCTTCAGTTTTGGCCTCTGTTGAAGAGAGAACCGTTCATTTGTTTTCAGACAGACAATATCACAACTGTGGCATATGTCAATCATCAGGGTGGGACTCACAGTCCTCAAGCTATGAAAGAAGTATCTTGGATATTTGTTTGGGCGGAATCCAGCTCCTGTCTTTCTGCGGTTCATATCCCAGGTATAGACAATTGGAAAGCAAATGATCTCAGTCGTCAGACTTTACATCCGGGAGAATGGTCTGTCCACCCAGATGTGTTTTCTCAAATTGTTCAGATGTGGGGGCTTCCAGAAATAGATCTGATGGCTTCTCATCTAAACAAAAAACTTCCCAGGTACCTGTCCAGGTCCAGGGATCCTCAGGCGGAAGCAGTGGAAGCGTTAACACTTCCTTGGTGTTATCAACCGGCTTATATTTTCCCGCCTCTAGTTCTTCTTCCAAGAGTGATTTCAAAAATCATCATGGAGCAATTGTTTGTGCTGCTGGTGGCTCCAGCATGGCCTCACAGGTTTTGGTATGCAGATCTTGTTCGGATGTCCAGTTGCCAACCTTGGCCACTTCCATTAAGGCCAGACCTTCTATCTCAAGGTCCGTTTTTCCATCAGGATCTCAAATTATTAAATTTGAAAGTATGGAAATGGAACGCTTTGTGCTTAGTCATAGGGGTTTCTCTGACTCAGTGATTAATACTATGTTGCAGGCTCATAAATCTGTTTCTAGAAAGATTTATTATCGAGTTTGGAAGACTTACATTTCATGGTGTTCTTCTCATAAATTCTCTTGGCATTCTTTTAGAATTCCTAGAATTTTACAGTTTCTTCAGGATGGTTTGGATAAGGGTTTGTCTGTAAGTTCCTTGAAAGGACAAATCTCTGCTCTTTCTGTTTTATTCCACAGGAAAATTGCTAAACTTCCTGGTATTCATTGTTTTGTACATGCTTTGGTTCGTATCAAGCCTGTCATTAAATGCCAATATGAAAGAAATGAATTTATCAGGTAAGTTCTTACATAAATTATGTTTTTTATTACACCTGGGTGACTAGGAACAGGAAATTGTTCAACCATGACTTCCTGTTTCACAGGGGTATAAATATGAGGTAACACATAGGCGAAATTCCCTTAGTCATTCATCACAATGGGTGAGACCAAGGAATATAGCTGTAATGTGCAGAAAAAGGTTGTTAAGCTTCAAAAATTGTGAAGTGGCTATATAAAATAGCAAAAGCATTGAAAATGCCCATTTACACCATCAGGACAATAATTAAAGGGATACTGAACCCAAATTTTTTATTTTGTGATTCAGATAGAGCATGCAATTTTAAGCAACTTTCTAATTAACTTGATGGCCTCTAGTTATGAAGCTCCGTACGTACCTGCCTTCGCCGGCCCCAATACGCTCGCCTAAGCTCACCTCACATCGCCGCAGCGGACCTGAATACGCTCGCCAAAGTTATCAATAAATCTGTGAAAAAGCCGCACACCAAGTATGGGGCGATGAGCAGCGGACTGTGATAGTTATCAATCATCAATCTCGCTGCTCTTCGGCTTTTTTACAGCTTTATTGATACCCATGTCACTAAGCACTCACACTATACTATACTGTTCTACCCCCTATACCGGTGCCCCCCGCAACTAAATAAAGTTATTACCCCCTAAACCGCCGCTCCTAGACCCCACCACAACTATAATAAATATGTTAACCCCTAAACCGCCGCTCCCGGACCCCACCGCAACTATAATAAATATATTAACCCCTAAACCGCCGCTCCTAGACCCCGCCGCAACTATAATAAATACATTAACCCCTAAACCGCCGCTCCCGGACCCCGCCGCAACTATAATCAATATGTTAACCCCTAAACCGCCCTTCTCGGACCCCGCTGCCACCTACATAATACCTATTAACCTCTATCCTGCCCCCCTATACCGCCGCCACCTATAATAAATTTATTAACCCCTATCCTGCCCCCCCTACACCGCCGCCACTATAATAAAATTATTAACCCCTAAACCTAAGTCTAACCCTAACACCCCCTAACTTAAATATTAATTAAATAAATCTAAATAATAGTACTCTTATTAACAAAATTAATCCTATTTAAAACTAAATACTTACCTATAAAATAAACCCTAATATAGCTACAATATAATTAATACTTACATTGTAGCTATTTTAGGATTTATATTTATTTTACAGGCAACTTTGTATTTATTTTAACTAGGTACAATAGCTATTAAATAATTATTAACTATTTAATAGCTACCTAGTTAAAATAATTACAAAATTACCTGTAAAATAAATCCTAACCTAAGTTACAATTAAACCTAACACTACACTATCATTAAATTAATAAATTTGCTACCAATACCTACAATTAAATACAATTAAATAAACTAAACTAAATTACAAAAAAAAAAACACTAAATTACAGAAAATAAAAAAATATTACAAGAATTTTAAACTAATTACACCTAATCTAAGCCCCCTAATTAAATAATAATAAAAAAATAATAAAAGTCCCTACCCTATTCTACATTAAAAAGTAATCAGCTTTTTTACCAGCCCTTAAAAGGGCTTTTTGCGGGGCATGCCCCAAAGTAATCAGCTCTTTTGTCTGTAAAAATAAATACAACCCCCCAACATTAAAACCCACCACCCATGTACCCCTACTCTAACCCACCCAAACCCCCCTTAAAAAAACCTAACACTAACTCCGTGAAGATCTCCCTACCTTGAGTCGTCGTTTTTAATGTAGAATAGGGTAGGGACTTTTATTATTTATTTTTTTATTATTTTATTAGGGGGCTTAGATTAGGTGTAATTAGTTTAAAATTCTTGTAATATTTTTTTATTTTCTGTAATTTAGTGTTTTGTTTTTTTTGTAATTTAGTTTAGTTTATTTAATTGTATTTTTTTTTTTTTTTTTTTAAGTTTCAAATTTTTATTGGTAAAGAATTCTCAATTACAACAATGACATAGTAAATGATTTGGAGCACACAGGCTCCTACAGAAAGTATGAACAGAAAAATTGGAACACTAACAATATTTCCGATTAGAATGTGTTCATAAAATGAAAAATGAGCGAAATATAGCTCAAATCAGATGAGGTGGGTTAGCTGGGGTGGGAGAAGGGACTGGGGAGAAAGGGAAGGAAGTATTGGTGTTAGAGGTAGAGATTTAGTTCGTATGCAGAGGGTACATGGAGAGGGTTGCCTAGTGTGTGTTTACTCTAGTGTTCGGGGCCCAAGTAATGGTGTGGTTAGATTGCCAGTCTGCCCACACTAGTTCAAATAGGTCTGAATTATTTAGAGAGTAAAAGATAGGTTTCTCCATGTTGTAGATGTATGCCATATAGTTTAGGATGCATGACCATTTTGGGGGCGTCTCGGTTTTCCATGCCTTGGCTATTGTCGCTTTAGTAGCTGTTAGCAAATAGATTGCTAGGTATGCTTGGTGTTTAGGTAATTTAGTAATGCCTATGTGTAAAAGGGCATTAGAAGGAGTTATAGGAAGTGTTATGCCTAATCTCCCTAGCGTACGGAAGCAGGTACTCCATAAGGGTTTTAACTTAGGGCATTCCCACCATATGTGTAGAGAATCTCCTTTTTTGCCGCAATTACGCCAGCATAGGGGAGAGGCAGAGACAAACATTTTGTTAAGTCTCGCAGGGGTAAGGTACCAGTTTGTTAAGAGTTTGTAATAGGTTTCGAAGAGTGTAACACAGTGTAGTGCTTTTTTGGTGGGGGAGATTACATGTTGCCATACTTGTGGGGGCAGAGTCAGGTTCAGAACTGATTCCCATGTGAGTAAGTGAGGAAGTTTATTCTCAGGGTCTGAGTTTCCTATTAAGGTGTAATGCATTGATAATGGTCTGTGTAGTTTGTTACCTTGTTGCCAAGTCGTTTCCCAGAGTGTACGGGGTCGGTGCAACTCAGGTCGAAATCCCCAACTAATAAGAAAGCTCTTTAGTCTTGTATATTCATATGTCATGTACCTGGGTAAGTTGGAGTCAGCCTTTGTTTCTGAGAGTGTCATGAAGCGCGGGGTTGGTGAAGTAACCCAAATGTCAGCTACTGTTTGTATTCCAATTCTTGTCCAGCCATAAGGATGAGAGTCAGGTAAGCCTCGTAGGAGACCCGTCAAGGGAGTAATAGGTGAGGGATGTGGGGCGATGTGTGGATAGTGTCTTAGCTTATCCCACATGGCGAGGCATTCTCGTATTATGTTGTTGCTAATGTCTGTGGTACGTCTTAGGTGGGCAGGAATCCAAATTAAGTCGGGTAAAAATATGTGGTTTGGGAGGGAGGCTAAGATTTCTATCAGTCTCGGGAATGAGGATAGGGGGTCTGATGAGAATATTGTGATGTCGTCAGCAAAGAGTGCAATTTTGTGAATAGTGCCATGTAGGCGGATGCTGTCATTTTTTTTATCATGTCTGATTTGTTCTGCTAATGGCTCAATTGCCAGGGCAAAAAGAAGAGGTGAGAGTGGACACCCTTGTCTGGTGCCATTAGATATTGGAAAGGGGGGTGAGGCGAAGCCTAGGCCTCTAACTACTGCTGTGGGAGTGGAGTAAAGAGCCTGTATCGCTTTGATAATTTGATCTGGGAAACCAAAAATTTTAAGGGCTTCCCATAAGTAGGACCACCTAACGCGGTCAAAAGCCTTCTCTGCATCTAATGAGATTACAGAGAATGGCCTATTTAGTCTGGTGGATTCAGTGCAGATGTTTAAGAGACGTCTAGTATTGTCTGGTCCCTCGCGATGAGGGATAAATCCTACTTGGTCTAAGTTTATGAGTTTCGGAAGTAGTTTAGAGATGCATGTAGCAAATAATTTAGCATAAATTTTAATATCTAAATTAATCAGGGAGATTGGCCTGTAATTGGAGCATAAAGATGGGTCTTTTTGGGGCTTAGGAATAGTAATCACCGTTGCTTCCAAGAATTCCTGACTAAACCTACCCTGTTCTCTAGCGTGGTTAAAAAATCTTAAGAGTAGTGGGGTTAGCTCGTTTGTGTATGTTTTGTAGAAGGCTGCTGAGTAGCCATCTGGGCCCGGAGTTTTGAAAGGTTTTAGATGCGTTATTACGTGTTTAATTTCCTTAGAGGTGAAGGGGGATGAGAGCGTTTCTTGGTCGTCAGGCGACAATGAGGGGAGATTTAAGCTGCGAAGGAAGGAGCAAATCTTATCGACAGGAGTTAGTTTATCACTTGCATTTTTTTCTAAATTGTATAGGTTTGAGTAGAATTTCTCAAAACAAGTACCAATGTCTAAGGGTTTGCGGTATGTCTGGTTCTCAAATTGGATCTGGTGAATTCTTGAGGTACTCGCCCTGTTTTTAAGTTTATTGGCTAGTAATGTATCTGCTTTGTTACTCTTGTGGTAAGTAATCTGTTTCAGTTTAAGTAAATTAAACCTAACACTACACTATCATTAGCTTGGGTGCGTTTTAGCTCTAGCTGGTTGATATGATTTTTAATCTGTATAATTTGAGCTGTGGTTTCATCTGAGGGTGTGCTTCTATTTAGGAGTTCTAGTCGATGCAATTCAATATGAGATTTAGAAAGGGGTAGGCCAGATAGCTTTTTAAGATGAGCTTGTCTTTTAATTATGAGACCTCTAAAGGTGGCCTTTGCCGCACCCCATAGTGTGTCGTCTCTGACCTGATTATTATCATTAGTTTGGCAGTAGAAGGTTATGTCTTTTCTCAGGGTTTCCTTGAATGCAGCATCCTGTAGGATGTCATGTGGAAGGCGCCATGAAGGCCTCACATTATGTCGTTCCGTTGAGCGGAGAGTTACTGAAACTAGGTCATGGTCAGACCATGTGCATAGGGAGATGTTAGAATGTTTGACTTGGTCAAGGGTTTCTGCTGAGCAAAAAACATAGTCGAGTCTGGAGTATGTTTTATGAGGGAATGAGAAGTGAGTGTAGTCTCTGTCCCTAGCATGAAGTGAACGCCATACATCGAAGTAGCAGAAGTGGGTAATAATTTGTCTGAACTTTTGGGAAAGTTGAGCAGGAGGGGTGACATGTTTTGTCCGGGTAGTTCTTTTTCTGTCTAGTACTGGGTCCCAAGTCATGTTGAAGTCCCCCGCTAGTAAGACTCTGCCAATTTTTATCCGGTCAACTGTGTGTAGGATCCGTTTGAGGTATCTAGGTTGATGTGAGTTAGGTAGATAGATAGAGACTAAGGTGTGATCAGTATGGTCTAGCTTACATGTTAGAATGAGAAATCTAGATTGCGGGTCTTTTAGAACTTGGATTGGTTCATAGGCTATTCTTTTGTGAATTAAAATTGCCGTGCCTCTGGCTTTTTTTGAGAAAGAGGTGTGTTCGAGGACAGTGTAATCTTTAGATATTGTGTAAGGAGGGTTGTCTAATGACCAATGTGTCTCCTGAAGGAATGCTACGTCAGGGTTATGGAATTTGAGTGATCTAGCTAAAAGGCTACGCTTATGTGGGGAGTTTAGGCCTCTTACATTATGGGTTAGTATTTTGAGGGGGGGCATAGGGAGGTATGGGGAGTAGATCAGGTCTTTTAATAATAAGAGTTAGTGTAGGTGGGGAGGGTAGGGGGAGGGGAATAGACAACAGGTAGAGTGAGGGAAAGTTAGCGAAAATAGTTCGCTATGGTGGAGCCCTAGCGTGGGCTGCCTGTGGGGGGGAGAGAAGCAAACAGAAACAGGGGTCTTTGGGATGGACCCTGCTCCGCAGTAATCACTGTAAATTAACTTACTATTACATATGCGCAATTCTTAAATTAATACAACAACATTAAAATAACAATCAAACACATAACTTAATTGTACTATCTAATAGTAAACTTTTTAAACTTTAACTCAATCTCAGTTATGATCTGTTGGAGACAGGTCAAACTTCCAGGTTAAATGAAGTCTAGGTAAGTTCCGTTAAAGGCTACCAGACGTGTTTTTACGGTGGGTTAGTTTTAGGTTTCTTAGCTCTTTGCTCTCTAATAGACCATTCGGGAGCCGAAGCTCTCAGCTTTGGGTAGGTTGGCTGTAATGGTGGAGGTTGTTCCTGGTGTAGGCCCCATGTGGCCAAGAGAGCCATACCTTGAGGTATGGAGTTGATTGTGTAGCTCTGGTTATTTCTGGTGACCACTAGGTTTGTAGGATGACCCCACCTGTACTTAATATTAGCCTTCCTGAGTGTCAGAGTAATTTGTTGAAAGGTTTTACGGTACTGTAGTGTATGGGTTGAAAGGTCAGGCAGAAGCTGAACATCTTTGAATTTTTCTGGCATAGGCGGTCTTTTGAAGGCTGCTTGCATAAGTTTGTCTTTATATATGTAGCTGTGAAAGCAGACAATTACATCTCTTGGTTTGTCGGCGGGAGCAAGTCGTGATCTTAAAGCTCTATGGGCTCTTTCCATTGTATCAGTGTGTCCATATGGGGTGCCCACGAGTACTGTAAACAGCTCCTTTAGGTAAGGTTGGAGATGAGTATTCTCTACAGTTTCTGGGATGCCCCGAAACCAGATATTATTTCTGTGAGATCTGTCTTCAATGTCTGCCATTTTAAATTCAAGTTGAGTCATCTGATCTGCTAGGGTTTCAGAGTAAGTGAGCAGGTTTGATTGATCTACTGCTAGATCATCCTGTTTCCGCTCAAGTGCTTCAACCCTTTCTCCAATCTCTGAAATTTCCTTTTTCAGTTCCGCAGAGGACCGTTGAATTTCCTGGGTGATAGAGCGTGTTTGACTGGCCAACATATGTTGTAGGGTAGCCTTAGTAATGTAGTGATGTGATGGCGCTTCTGAGCGCACACTGGAATGAGATTCAGCATCTATCGACTCAGGGTCACTCATCTCCTCGTTGGTGACAGGGTTAGATTCCTTTCCTGATTGAGTAAAATGATCATAAACAGTCTTCTGAGTGTTAGTGGAGGGTTTCCCCTGTCGCCTGGGCCCATGGGGCATTGTGTTAAGACTGTTAGGTATATCTATAAGTTAATAATTAGCACCAACCTTCTATTATAGAGCACTCTTAGAACAATCTGAAAAGTATAAAGCACCGTATAGTAAAGTTTACTAGATCTGATATGTATTGCTAGACTGCGGAGCAGGGGTCAACAACACCTTCTATATTTATGGCATTTTGTTAAAGCATCACATAATAGGTAGAAATTGAACCTTTCGGTCCCAACATACAAATTCAAGTAAGTGAATCACTGGCACCCCAGGGAGTGGTGGGATACGACTATGTAGAAGGGAAAAAGGAGAAGGGAAGTGACCAGCCCAGACTGGCTGGACCGGAAAGGGAGAGGTGCCAGAGAAAATTAACAAACAGTGCAACTCAGCGGAATACTGAGTGGGGGTGGATAAGATACCCTGCTATTAAATCCTTAAGTTGTTAATTCAGGAGTGTAGGTGTAGATGGTGTTCTTTAGGGTACAAGATTTCAGAAGGTGTGTTTCAGTAGTGGAAGTGCAATGTGGGAAGACCAGGCTATATGTAGTGATTGTGTTTGCTGCAACGTGTCAGTGTGTGTATGGCTAGGGGAGTGTGTCAATATATGTGTCTGTGTGTATGCACCCCGGGGGGTAAGTGTTGGTTTCACTACTTAGTAGCTTTAGGTAAATATATATGTTAGGTTAGGTCACAAGAACCTTTAGTAAGAGAACAGTACTTTTTAGCCCAACTATTAGCGCATCATATAAATGAAAAGTTGCACCAGCACTTATTGTAATACACTTAGAAACCTGTGGGAAAAAGGTGTATGATTAAGGCAGCAATATAAAATCACACTCCACCTCAGGCTGTGAACCTGAGGACAATGAAGCTGTCGCAGCAGCTGGCATAAATAAAAAAGAGATTAATATGAAAATGTCTCAAAAGCAGGTTTGTGAAAAATCTCACTACACAAGAAAATAGTAAGGTTGTGTGAAATAACAAAGGGTACGCTGCGTACACTTCGCTGCAAAATGTGGCTGTAGTGCCCAGTTCTCAGGATCTAAGGTATGAGTATGTCTCAACCACTTGGGCCCCAGTTAGGGAGGTAAAGCAAGTTTAGTAGTCCTTTCTAGTGCTGAAGACACTTAATCTACTGTATATAGCCTCTGCAGGGTTTGTTGTAGGTCCCAGGCAGGATGGGGTCAGTGATCAGTCCCAGTGAGTTGGGGCTGCTTCTCCAGATGGGGTATATCCTATATGTGTGGTCCAAGTTATTTAAATAGTTCTGAGATGTTAGTCTCCTACTGTGGCTTATTCCTACTAACTGTGCTGCAGAGGTATAATTAAGTTCCCCTCTTAATATCCAGTTAAGTAGGGGAGTGAGGAGGTTTTATCTGTAAGGGCCTGAGTGTCAGTCTATGCAGGACTCAAAAGTTAACGGTGTGCTGTTTATTTCCCTGGGACTGAGATAGCTGAATAAAAAGTCAGTTAGCCTGACAGGTTCTTACCCGGTTCTGGGAGCTGAAGATCTAGATGGACTGCACTCCAACTGAATGCCGTCTCAGGTCCGGGGTAGAAGTAAGAGGCCTCTTATCACCAATGGCCATATAGGCCACAGCTGCTCAGTATAAGGCCCCTAGTATTCCCAGTGATCAAGGCCTCAGAACGCCTTGTTCGTTTGGCAAGCCGAGCTGCCCCCAAGGCAGGGATGATAACTGTAATGTGTGGCCAATCCCAGCGGTCAAACTGTTTATGCTAGGTGAGTCCCTTGAAGCTCAATTTCCAGCCGGGTCCCCCTTACCTTTAGGGGTGTAGCGTGGGCTTCTGGTGTGGAGTTGTCTCCGGCGGCAAGCAGCAAGTTCCTTAAGATCTCCGCTTTCTCTGATGTTCATTCAGCAGCCGGGTCTGTCTAATCGGTCGATTCCCCCCTCAGCGGGGTGTAGCGGTAACCTGTTTGGGCGGCCTCAGGCCTCACTTGCATGTAGTGGGTAAGCAAAATGGCGTAACTTCGCGCCAAAACCCCCCGCAAGGAGGAGAGGAAGTATTCGGGCTCCCGGTCCGTGCAATTCACCCGCTAAATCCGACCGCGGCAATGATCGGAGGTCCGGGGATCCACCGGAAGGTATGGCAATGCAACCTCAGTAGAAGTTCACGATGAGGTGAGGAGGTTGTTGGGATGGGGAGATGCGGCACCGCCGCGTGGCTTCGCAAGATGGCCCAATATCGGCCTAGGGAGGGTTGTTCACCAGCTGGATGGGTACTTGGTCGCCGACCAGGGCTCCGGCACTAGACCCCGGTCCTCCGGGATAGATTCAAGGTGGTTCACTGAGAGGTTGGGGTCCCTCCTGGTCTCTCTGACTCTGATAGTCCCTCAGTACATTAAGGTAGCCAGCCTGGGTTTAAAGTCGCTGAAGTCACACACTGGTTCTGTTATAGGGCCGTTTATTTTTTGACCATAAAAAGGAAATATATAGGTGTAAAAGCACTTTAAGGAGCTATAGATGCAGGAGCTCCTCTGCTTCTCTGCTAGCGGTTAACTCCGCCCCCCCTATTTAATTGTATTTAATTGTAGATATTGGTAGCTAATTTATTTAATTAATTTAATGATAGTGTAGTGTTAGGTTTAATTGTAACTTAGGTTAGGATTTATTTTACAGGTAATTTTGTAATTATTTTAACTAGGTAGCTATTAAATAGTTAATAACTATTTAATAACTATTGTACCTAGTTAAAATAAATGCAAAGTTGCCTGTAAAATAAATATAAATCCTAAAATAGCTACAATGTAATTATTAATTATATTGTAGCTATATTAGGGTTTATTTTATAGGTAAGTATTTAGTTTTAAAAAGGATTAATTTAGTTAATAAGAGTACTATTATTTAGATTTATTTAATTAATATTTAAGTTAGGGGGGTGTTAGGGTTAGTGTTAGACTTAGGTTTAGGGGTTAATCATTTTATTATAGTGGCGGCGGTGTAGGCGGGGCATGATAGGGGTTAATAAATTTTATTAGGTATTATGTAGGTGGCGGCGGGGTTCGGGAGCGGCGGTTTAGGGGTTAACATATTTATTATAGTTGCGGTGGGGTCCGGGAGCGGCGGTTTAGGGGTTAACACATTTATTATAGTTGCGGTGGGCTCCGGGAGTGGCGGTTTAGGGGCTAATAACTTTATTTAGGTGCGGCGGTGTAGGGGGGGCAAATTAGAGGTGTTTAGACTCGGGGTACATGTTAGGGTGTTAGGTGCAGACATCTCCCATAGAAATCAATGGGATATCGGGCAGCAGCGAACATGAGCTTTCGCTATGGTCAAACTCCCATTGATTCCTATGGGATCCGCCTCCTCCAGGGCGGTGGATTGAAATCAAGGTACGCTGGCCCGGAATAGTGGCGAGCGTACCTGGTAGTAGTTTAATAACTACCAAAAGTAGTCAGATTGGGCCGAACTTGCGTTCGGAACATCTGGAGTGACGTAAGCATCGATCTGTGTCGGACTGAGTCCGGCGGATCGAAGCTTACGTCACTATATTCTACTTTTGCCGGTGTGTAGGGCTTGATAACTTAGGCGAATCAGCCTCGCCACAAATACGCTGCGAAATTCCAGCGTATTTGAGGTTGACGGCTTGATAACTAGAGGCCCTAATATCAAATTGTTTTCATTATTTTAGTATGTTTATTTTAAAAGCAAGAATGTAAATTTAGATGGCGGCCCATTTTTGGTGAACAACCTGGGTTGTCCTTGCTGAGTGCTGTCCATTGTAATGAACCAAAAATTTGCTGTCTCCTTAACTTAGATGCCTTCTTTTTCAAATAAAGATAGCAAGAGAACGAAGAAAAATTGATAATAGAAGTTAAATTAGAAAGTTGCTTAAAATTGCATGCTCTATCTGAATCATGAAAGAAAAATGTGGGTTCAGTATCCCTTTAAGAAGTTACAGTCAACTGGAAATGTTATGAATAAACCTGGAAGAGGACATTTTTCTATATTGTCTCAACACAATGTGAAGAGGATGGTTTGAGTGGCAAAAATATCTCCAAGGATCACAGCTGGAGAAATGCAGAAGTTAGTTGAGTCTTGGGGTCATAAATCTCCAAAACTACAATCCAACGTCACCTATATCACCCCAAGTTGTTTGGAAGGGTTTTAAGAAAAAAGCTTATACTATCATCTAAAAACAAACTCAGGCCTAGATTTGGAGTTTGGCGTTAGCCGTGAAAACCAGCGTTAGAGGCCCCTAATGCTGGTTTCTTACGGACTCTGGTATTTAGAGTTCAGTTACCGACACTCAAAAATCACCCAACGCTCAAATTTCTACCGACACCTCAGACCCAGTAGTAAACATATACCGACAAAATAAACATTCACGAATCACAGAACAAATATTACACAAAGTACACTTACACTCATACAAACACTACACTATATTTTTTTTATGATTTAATAATTTTTCATCAAAATACAAAGGATCAAAGTTGCGAGATCTTGGGTGTTAGAAAAAAAACTACACAAATCCATTTTCCCATTGACTTACATTGACACACGGGAAAAGACCCTCATATACCTACATCTAACTAATAAGATTATCACAAATATACACTCATCGATGCATACAAACAATATACACCACATGACATACAAAAAATATTTATTTATTACAAAAAGAACACGATTTAGTTACTTTTTCACACAAGTTCATGACGTCACTCACTTTACGAGGAAAACCAGTCTTTGAAAAAAAAAATTACCAAATTTTAGAGCCTCCATTGACTTCTATTGGGAAGACGTGCTCGTGCACACGAAACCCACATTTCCCTAACGCACGCAAATAGCGTAGACCGAAAAACTCCAAATACCAGCGCTAGAAAATACATGCTTTTATGCGTTAGACCCAGCTATGATAAATAGATCAAGAAATGACTATTTCCCTATGGTGGATTTATGGATTGTACTTATTGAATATTCACAACACCATTAAATTGTTTCAGACTTTTATATTACATTAACTACAAATCAACATCACTAGTAACAAACTTTTCTTTATCAAAATATTACATTTAAACGGACACAAAAATAATTTAAACTTTTCAGGATTCACAAACAGTACACAATGGGAAACAATTCTCATTTACCTTTATTATTGCATTTCATTTATTCAACTCATATGCTTGCAGCAACAGCATATCTACATAGGCTTAACACATGATCAGTCATGGATGCACATACATTACTTTTAACATTCACTCATACATGTGCATTCAAATGATGGGGGAAAAACACATTACATTCTCTCTAGGAATCACAAAACACAACATATGGATTTTACTGTACTTTTAACATCATGATTCCATCACCAGAAACCATTAGGAATTACGTACAACAAGAACATCAGTACACCAGATTACAGATGTCACTTTATGGGAAGGAACAACAATACCAGACCGCTATATAGAAGTCAGCATATGTGGGACACAATCACAATATATACGTACATGTACATAACACGCATCACCCATCACGCAACCACAAAGCACACATTTAGATTTTATTCAGCACACAATAACAATGTAGCACAATACAACAACACAATGAGGATTTCAGAACTACATAGGCAGGTTAATAATATCATGACGTCATTAGAAGATTCAACCATACACATCACAGATTCACGACTGTACCGCCCCTTTCAGAAATTTACCACTCAATACTACAATACAACATATATGTAAATAACAGTTTGGAACAGCATTATTAGGGAGATTTGAATGGGACAATCAATAAATATTGTCAGATTGCAAATCACTTATATATATAATACTACAGATGAGAGCCGGAAGTTATTCAGTATTAGTGCCATTTGAATGGGACGCATACAATATTGACATCTCGGCAATCACTTATATATACAATACTACAGATGGCAGACGGGAAGTTCTGAATTATTATTGCGATTTTAAAGGGATGCATACAATATTGACAGCTCGGAAATCACTTATATATACAATACTACAGATGGCAGACGGGAAGTTCTGAATTATTATTGCGATTTGAAAGGGACGCATACAATATTGACAGCTCAGCAATCACTTATATATACAATACTACAGATGACAGCCGGAAGTTATTCAGTATTAGTGCCATTTGAATGGGACGCATACAATATTGACATCTCGGCAATCACTTATATATACAATACTACAGATGGCAGACGGGAAGTTCTGAATTATTATTGCGATTTTAAAGGGACGCATACAATATTGACAGCTCGGCAATCACTTATATATACAATACTACAGATGGCAGATGTTACTTTATCGTTTACAAACAATATTGCAGCAACATTGATCGATCACATTCGATGCACATTATACACAACTATGCACTTTCATTCATGATAGCCTGGACGTGTTTGTTACTATAAGATCGCGTTTAAGAAATATTGATTACGCATTTGATCAAACATTACAAACATGCACTGTATGTGTGATATTTGACACTTTCACATTGAGATTCATTGTTGGAAAACAACATTTCAGCAAACAACAAAAAAACGCCCACTGTGAAAGCATTTGCGCCGCTCACATACAAACAAGTGAATACAATTAGCAATCATTACAAACTCACTACCACTGGACTAATTGTACTATAAATCCCCCAAACAACATGGCCAAAGCATCACTTGTGATCCACATCAGATCAAGTGCATACCTTGTTACGCTGTTTTGAAAGATGGATGACGATGACATGGTAGACACTGCTGGTGCTGCTATTGGCGAACTAGCTGTTGATCGAATCAGGCAGCCTCGGCGGCTCAGACTGAGATGAAGGGGTCATCTGGTTCGCGGTCCTCGTGTCTACAGGGTGAGACCCACCTTGGAAAACATGAGCGACTTTGAGGTTTATGATAAGTATCGGCTCAATCGCGAACAGCTCATTGGCCTTTACGATCTTCTTAAACCTCATTTGGAGCCACGTATAAGAATAAGGACTGCTGTTCCCGCCATGAGTAAGATGCTAAGTTGTCTATACGTCCTGGCCTCCGGGAGTTTTCAATCCGGAGAAATGTACATGCATGGCCTAGCTCAAGGTACATTCTCTGTGGTGTTTGATAACTTTCTGGACGCCATGGTACGTATCAGTAAGCAATACATAGGATTCCCACAGAATGATGGTGATTGGAGGCGCCTGAAGCGGGAATTCTTTGATATTGCTGAATTGCCCAATGTCTTGGGAGCCATTGATTGTACCCACATTGCGCTGCGTGCTCCAATTGATGACTTGCCCTTCAGAAATCGCAAACATTTTCATAGCCTCAACGTGCAGTATGTTTGTGACGCACGGATGAGGATTATGCCTGTGTGTGCGAATTTTGGAGGGGCTAGTCATGATGCCCGCATCCTCTCTCTGTCGTCCCTGTGGAGACCGTTTGAGGAAAGACAAATGCCCCCTGGTTATCTTGTTGGTGAGTATTTGTGCACAACATGGTTAATTAGTTTGACAATTGCCACTGTAGTTTTAAAATGTTAGTGTAATGTTCAGCTATCGGATGCAATTTAACAATTTATTTTATTTTCCCGCTAATGTCTACTTTTAGTTCAATGCAGATATGTAGCATGTCTTACCTTAAATGCTCAGAGAATGCAATGTAACCATTTAGTTTGCATTTTACACAAGGTTTGCTTTAGGAGAAATACGCATATGTAGCATGTCTTAGCTGAAATGGCAAGATATTAGCTAATGCAATTTAACCATGTCATTGTCTCTTTCCGCTAATGTCTTTTAGTTCAATGCAGATATGTAGCATATCTTACCTTAAATGCTCAGATAGAGAATGCAATGTAACCATTTAGTTTGCATTTTACACAAGATTTGGTTTAGGAGAAATACGCATATGTAGCATGTCTTAGCTGAAATGGCAAGATATTAGCTAATGCAATTTAACCATGTCATTGTCTCTTTCCGCTAATGTCTTTTAGTTCAATGCAGATATGTAGCATGTCTTACCATAAATGCTCAGATACAGAATGCAATGTAACCATTTAGTTGCCATTTTACACAAGGTTTGGTTTAGGATAAATACGCATATGTAGCATGTCTTAGCTGAAATGGGAAGATATTAGCTAATGCAATTTAACCATGTCATTGTCTCTTTCCGCTAATGTCTACTTTTAGTTCAATGCAGATATGTAGCATGTCTTACCTTAAATGCTCAGATATAGAATGCAATGTAACCATTTAGTTGCCATTTTACACAACGTCTGGTTTAGGAGAAATACGCATATGTAGCATGTCTTAGCTGAAATGGGAAGATAGAGAATAATATTGAACTAGATTATTCTTTTACAAATTAAACATTTGTTAGTGGATTATTGTGTAAAAAAAGTTTTATTGGACTCCAAATACTATTTTGAGGATTCTGTTTGAATTATGTTCTGTTCATAATTTATAGGTGATTCTGGGTACATGAGCCGGCCTTGGCTCATTACCCCCTTGTGTAGCCCGACTGATGTGTCTGAGGAGCGCTACAATAGGGCTCATAAGAGAACCAGGGCGGTGGTTGAACGGATGTTCAGGCTCCTGAAGATGAGGTTCAGGTGCCTGGACAGGTCGGGAGGAGCCCTCCAGTACAACCCAAAGAAGGTGGCTAAGATCGTTGTAGCCTGTAGCGTCCTGCATAATATTGCACAGCGGGCTGGGATGCTGCAGGGCGTCCCGGCGCACCGAAACCTCCTCAGAGATGAGGAGGATGATCCTGTTCTAGAGGGGCCATTCCGGGACGAGGGGCTCAATGTCAGAGCAGACATCATCAACCGCCACTTTAGACGGTAAATAATAGAAGTTAGACTGGAGTATTGTCAATAGATGTGAACTCTAGGGAAATGACAAGTAGAGAATTGTGCAAACATGTTAGGATTGTTCATCAAATGCTAAAAATGTGTTTCATTTATTAATATAGGTGATGCTCTGGGCATTGGGTCCTGTAGCGAGTCTTTGCCACATGGTTTTTAAAGAGGACTTCAGATGGTAAGTATAAATGTATGGACTGTTGCTGGCATGAATTGTACACAAATACATCATATGGCATACATTTTGTAAACTAGTATTTAGTTTACACATTACTTAAAATGTAAATACTCAGAAAGGGATCCTCTAGCATAACTATCCTCTAGCATGACTATGGTTCAATGTCACACATTAGAGGTTCGTTATGCTCAATATGACTCATCTTCACACTTGATAGAACATAACACAAGATGCTACACACGCTTAGTAAGCTAGTGACAGAAATTTATTATGAAATGGGGGGTGGTAGAGGGGCACAGAACTGATTCACACACTTGTAGTAATTTTTATTAAACTTTTTCTGCCATTAGGGAGCTAACTTAATCTAAAGACTGAAAGGGAAGAATAAGAAGCCTGACAGTGAAGATTGCCCAGACTGACAGTGGAAAAAGCCAAGATTGAAATTGAAGTATACCAATGGGATCATGTCTGGCATTATCTTTCAAATCTGCTGACTTTGAAAACCATACAAAGACATGTTCACATGGTAAGTGCCAACTATTTGATAGAAAAAGGCTGTGGAGGCATCCTATTGGAGACACTTAGATTATTTTCTACTTTTTAGATGGTATTTCACAGTCCTCTATTTTTGAACTGATGAATAAGACACCTATTGAAGATCAACTGTTTACCCCTGAAATGACTTTCAAAGACCATGCATTATCCAGGTTGGTGTACCAATGCATGCTAGTTAAGAATCACAGGAAGAATGTTGAATATTAGTAGATTACATACATTAGTCATATTTAATTCATAATTAGATATTTAGGGATCACAATCAGACACTTAGATGATTTTACTTTTTTAGATGGTATTTCAGTCCTCTATTTTATGAACTGATGAATAAGACACCTATTGAAGATCAACTGTTTACCCCTGAATTGACTTTCAAAGACCATGCATGATCCAGGTTGGTGTACCAATGCATGCTAGTTAAGAATCACAGGAAGAATGTTGAATATTAGTAGCTTACATACATTAGTCATATTTAATTCATCATTAGATATTTAGGGATCACAATCAGACACTTAGATGATTTTACTTTTTTAGATGGTATTTCAGTCCTCTATTTTATGAACTGATGAATAAGACACCTATTGAAGATCAACTGTTTACCCCTGAATTGACTTTCAAAGACCATGCATTATCCAGGTTGGTGTACCAATGCATGCTAGTTAAGAATCACAGGAAGAATGTTGAATATTAGTAGCTTACATACATTAGTCATATTTAATTCATAATTAGATATTTAGGGATCACAATCAGACACTTAGATGATTTTACTTTTTTAGATGGTATTTCAGTCCTCTATTTTATGAACTGATGAATAAGACACCTATTGAAGATCAACTGTTTACCCCTGAATTGACTTTCAAAGACCATGCATTATCCAGGTTGGTGTACCAATGCATGCTAGTTAAGAATCGCAGGAAGAATGTTGAATATTAGTAGCTTACATACATTAGTCATATTTAATTCATCATTAGATATTTAGGGATCACAATCAGACACTTAGATGATTTTACTTTTTTAGATGGTATTTCAGTCCTCTATTTTATGAACTGATGAATAAGACACCTATTGAAGATCAACTGTTTACCCCTGAATTGACTTTCAAAGACCATGCATTATCCAGGTTGGTGTACCAATGCATGCTAGTTAAGAATCACAGGAAGAATGTTGAATATTAGTAGCTTACATACATTAGTCATATTTAATTCATAATTAGATATTTAGGGATCACAATCTGAAAAAGGAATACATATTATAGTTGATATAGAGGTATTTGAATGGACATGAAATATTACATTTATGTTCAGCATACATATATATTATTGAAATGTGATATACATTATTAAATATAATCAGATATTTAAATTTAATTTTTATTACACAATATAATGGTGTATGTTTATTTTCTTTATTTTTAAATTTTATTAATAAATATCTGGATAAAATGTTGAACAAAGTTAGAGCATAGACACAAGATGATTGTATATGTATTTTATGAATATTTGACAACGTGTGTATTAACTTTGTTAAAATTTTCTTTTTTAATTTCAGATTGTCATCTGATGACTTCCAGGAATATATTTTTTTATTTTTTTTCAAGAAACTTTTAATTTTTTAAATGGTAATAATAAACATTTTATTATTAAATACACTCTTTTGAACAGATTATAATAAATATCCATATAATCTGTCAATAAAAAACAATTTGACTCCCATGACTGGTAGTTGGCTATTTGACAAGCACATGCATAAGATCAAATAATGCATTAAGTTTAGAAAATCCACTGATTCAGAGAATATTAAATTAAACTATCTTTTTTAAATTAATTGGGGAGTGAGATCCATCAATGCTTTTCTTTTGAAATTCTTAGATGTTAAAAAAATTTAGGATATGTAGTCAAAATTTTACAATAATTATTTTGTTTCACTTTTAAGAAGGGGAAGTGGTTCAATTACATTAAAGTGACAGTGTTGTTGAATGTAAAATTAATTTTTATAAGATCTTGTATCTTCCTAAGGTATCTCAAAACATTATTTTCAAAACTTTTTTAATTTTTACATTTAAAAATGGTAGGTCATTTAACTTCATATTTTTCACAAGCTAGTTATTGTATGCCAGGTTAATAGATTTAATTTTCTAGTGGAGTCATTTAACTATAGTTATTAATATTATGTAGTTTTTAAAATCTTACCTCTTGGGTTAGACATCACATATCTATATATAATTTTCATTCCCCTTTAGTTTATTTTGACAATGTTAAATCAACATTCAAAATGTTTTGGTCCTTAAAGGGACATTCACCAAGTATATTGTGTATTGATTTTTTAAAAATTCATAAAAGAATTTAAACATATTTAGAAAGTACTATAGAATTACATTCAGTCTTTAAATATACTTCGAAAAAGATACATCAATGCACATATCTTAGTCAATTACATAAGGCATCTATGTGCAACCAACAATCAGCATCAAAATAGCCTATGTAGATATGTATTTAATCCAAGAATATATATAATTACAATCTAATGATTGAATACCAAAACATATTAAGTTGTTCAAATATTATAATCTTATTCAAAATGCATACATAACATATAGCTTAATGTCCCTCTAAGCTGAAGACTCCGAAATACATCCTTTACAATACATATTTCAGTCAGTGTGTAAAACAATCCAGAAGTTAATCTAAATATGCTTTACTCATATGTTATACTAATTTAGCAAAAGGAAGGTGCCTAGGTTTCAGATTTTTCAAGCATTATTGTGAAATTTCTCTTTAAATGGACATGAACTCAAAATATACTTAAAGGGAGACAGTTAAAAAATTAATGATTTATACATTCTGAATGAGTATTCTATTTTAAGCAACTTTAAAAATTGTCTCATATTATCAATGTTCTTTGTGATGTTGCTATCATTAATTTAAAAATAAGGCATTAAATAGATAATTTATTTGCTTCAGTACTCTGGACAGAACTTGTTATTTTTGGTTGGATTAATTTATCCAACAATCATCAAGGACAACCCAGGTTTTTTGCAACAATTGTCCGTAATCTAAAATATCATTATTGATTTGCAAAGAAAGATAACAAGATAATTCTTAACATTTGAGAATCGGATTAAATTATAAAGTTGCTTAACATTTCATGCTCAATCTGAATCACAAATGCTAAATTTGTTTGGACAGTGTCCCTTTAAGAGATTTAAAGAGTGTATTTACTTATCTTCTTATCTTGACATACTTTGCTTGAAAAGCATATCGAGATAGGCTCAGTAGATGAAGATTGGTGGATGCACAGAGATGCCTTATGTGATTGGCTCAACCATATGCATTTAAATTTCTTCTGTTGAGGATATCTAAATACAAAGATAAATTGATTTACATTTTAAAGTCTAAACAATTTTCTATCTCTACAGATCATTTGATACAATTGTTTGTTTGTAATGTCTATTTAAAAATAAAGACGCCATTGCACAATAACATATATGAGCAGTTCAGACAAATACAAGCTCGAGGTTTATTTACTAATAACAAACAAACCTGTAGTTTAACATTTATAAACAGATTATCCAAGTTAATGACATTATAACCTGAATTTGAACATTCAGAAATATTGCGTGGGAAACGCATCTTGAAACACCAGATTAGCATCTTTAAACATTAGAGTCTAATGTCACGCAATAGCACACAATCAATGTGCATTATGAAATACATTTAATAGAGCAATATCAATACTTCACAATAAGTAAATAAATTAATTTTATGAACAATAAAGACATACAATATTAAATGTGTATTTGTATTAAAGAAACAGACCGTTATTAAACCGAAAAATGTATACAACATTTAATAATGTGACAATATTAGATTTTAAATAGAATTTTATCATTAATATTTAACGGATCACGGATATTAAATCTGCGTCACACATATCCGCATGACAGGCCCATGAGTTACAAATAAGTCTACATGAAAAATGAAGTTACAGCACCACCAGGAGGTATGTGTAAGGAAGTTACTAAGATATGAAACATTAAGGAACGGCCAATCAGAGTTCATCACACAAATACAACTTGAGTCAGGATGGTCTCACAGACATTATAACAATATTTCAAACTTTTATCCAATCAGATGTACAGATAACTTGTCCCATGGTGCATCTCATGTTTACTTCACCATATAAAAGTCCATTACACGTTGCCATCTTTTTCAGTTCTCTAATGCCTGCAGGCAGTATATATTCTAATTATAATATACCGGGATTTATTATACAACCCAGCAGGCATGTCAGCTCCCAGGTTCACCAAGCAGGAGAGCGCTGCACTGGTCCACGCCGTCAAGGACTTTTATCCCCAGCTGTTTGGGAACAAGAGGAGGTTGACAGATGCGCCTGTTAAGAAGGCCCTCTGGGAGTCTATCACCAATGTGGTTAGATTGGTGTGTGACATCCAAAGGAGCCAGGATCAAATCATGAGGAGATTCGGAGATATGAGGTTGCGCTTAACAAAAAAAGTCAACCTCATAAGGGACTGGGTACAAGCCCGTAAAAGAGGGGGCCAAAGAAAGGCCCCGCGGAAACTATACCTACTCCCTTATGAGGTGACTTTATGCGAGCTCCTCAATCTCCGGGTCCCCAAAAGATTTAGATCCTCGCCATCCTCTGCCTCCTCTTCTTCCCTCCCAGCTGCGGGATCTGAAAGTCCTGACGCGGGGGCCAGGGCAGCTGCTTCTCCATCCGGTGGCCTGGAAGGAGATGATGGAGAATCTGAACCAGGTAACTATCCAACGTCATATAATATCTTAATATTTTAATTTTTTTACAAAATGTGTATATAGTCAGATACTAAACCTATACAGATCTCACAACATACACTACATATGATGTTTAGATATCTGATTTTAGATTAGTGACACATGAAATAGGAATGATGTTTCTTGAGCTCTACAGAATATGCGTCACAGAGCGAAAATGGAATTGCGCATACACGTTAACATGGGTTTGCTGTAAGTGGCATTGCTTTACACATGTTGGTCAAATGACGGATGCGTAATTCCGCTTGGAATCATTGCGCAATGATTGCGACAATGGAATTGCGCATACACGTTAACATGGGTTTGCTGTAAGTGGCATTGCTTTACACATGTTGGTCAAATGACGGATGCGTAATTCCGCTTGGAATCATTGCGCAATGATCGTGAAAATGGAATGGCGCATACACGTTAACATGGGTTTGCTGTAAGTGGCATTGCTTTACACATGTTGGTCAAAATGAAATGTGAATTATTATATATGTGAAGAATACTGTATTCTTATTTTCAATATTAGACATAATAAAAAAATAAAAAAGCAGAATCCAAAAAAATTATAACATATGCACATCAATTGATGAGAATGAAATAACACAAAAAAATAATTAAAGCTACAGTAAACAACACAACTGATTGAAAATAAGAGTACAGGATATATTTATCATGAATTTAATTGAGGAAACAATTAACTCATGGGACTACCAAAGGATTAATAGTTTTTAATTGATTTGCTAATAATGTAAAGATTTTAAACATGGCATGATTTGTATTAATGATATCCAATCCTCATTTAATATATTACAGATCTGGATGTTGGTGCTGGATCCTCAAGGCAGGGCTTGTCACAGTATGGTATGTCTCATTTTAATTGACATTTGTCTTAGAAACATGGACAGAACATTACATACTAAATCCACATTGTTCAATATTTATATGTATCTGCAAAATGGATTTTAAAACTTTTTGCAAATAAGAATAAATAAAAAAAAAAAAATAGGATTACATTGTAAGACTACTCTGATTTTGTTTGGAATTTAAGATATCCCATCTATTCTGTCTTAATTTTAATGTAAGATTCTTTGAATGTCCAATTTATATTCTTCCCTTGTGTATTGCTTAATCTTATTTGTATATATTTTTTAAAAATACACACACTTTTGCATATGTTTAGATTTTTAAAATATAGATTCCATTTTTGAAATTGATCACGTTATTTAAGGGACATGCCAACTAAATTTTACATAGAATGATTTTTAAACGTGATTTTATTGTTTTGTTTAAACATTTTATGAGCTACATTGGTTAAGTCTATTGTTTTAGATCTTTTAAAAAAAATGGATTTTGGTTTAGGTTAAACAATGCATTACTGGTATTATCCGGCTGTTTTTTTATGCATAAATTGGCATTTTGACAAAAGTTAAAATCATGTGTTCAGATAACAGTAGTACATAGTTTCAAAAAGTATACAATTACACATTTAGAGCTTCATGTCCCTTTAATAGATGAAAATTAAATAATTCTTAGGATATCCTTAAATAACATATTAGATTGGAATTGCATGCTCAATCCCATTTATTACATCAACATATGGAGTAGAGAATTCATTAACACCAACATTGTCAAATCAATATATTTTTATATTAAAGGGACACTGAGCTAAAATTATTAATGTTGTCATTCAGATAGAGCATGCAATATTAATCAACATTTAAATATAATACTATAATCATATGTGAAATATTCTATTGCTAAATGTATTTTAAAATCAAGAATGTACGTTTATCTGCAGCTCAATTTTGGTTGACCAACCTGGGTTTTGATTGATGATTGGTGGATACCTTCAACAAACAATATTTATTGAATCCAATATTGCTTATCTGCATTTAAGATTAAAATGTAGCAACATTCCAATTATAATAGGAGTCAATGTAAAATCATTTGGAACAGTTTGAACAGTGAAATCAATGATTGAAATAAATCATTTCAGTGTCCCTTTAATAAACAATAGATTCATTCATCTTTACATTCTTTGGATTAGACAATATTGATATATAATTCACATATTCACTGTTGGAGTTACTTTATAGATATCAGCATACTCTAACAGCACCATGATTACATATTTGTACTAATCAATTTGGTTTTGTATTGTGATAAATATGTGTTGTGTCCTAAACAAGATTAATGTACATTGCACAAATGGCTCGATGTGCCACATGTCTTTGTTTATATTTGTCAACAGCTGTTATTCAAAATGTGGTTTGTGTGTATTCTTTTAAGAACATTGATCAATGGGTATATTTAGATATGCAATAGCATCGTATGAGATGATTTTGATGTCTAATATAGTCAGAAATTAAACATATGTTCAATACATCATTTTTAACAGAATCCCCTTGATTCAATCAAGCATTTTTTTGGATAATGACTGGTCTATTCTTCACATTTTCAAGTTGATTATTCTTAAAAATTGCTACAGATGTGATTTAGTGCTATCCCAAATGTGTTCACTAATATATATCTATATCATTCATAGAGAGAGTTGGTGTGGGGAGCCCTGAGGAATCCAGCACTGACACAGAGCCGCATTTGCGGTCTTCTGGTAAGTCCATTGACTCATTTATATGTCATTGAAGGTGTATTGGTAATCAATATTATGAGCATGATTCTCATGAAGCATAACATTTGAAACAAACATATAATTTACTCCTCTGATTATATATTAATTTTCTTGGAATATTGAAAGATTAATAATTAAAACTTTCTTAGTCTACACCTTTGTTATTCAGAAGATGTATAGCATATGTTTGTTTCCATGTTCATTTTTGACAACAATCATCAAGTGATACACACATGAGAAATCTTAAATGTTCTATGTACTATGCTTTTATGATTTTAAAATTAATACAAACAATAAATTGAAAATCTGAATCATTGAGAATAACAAATCTAATGTCATTTGTATGCTCCATCAAAATGATGTAAATCATAACTTTGGGTGTGTATATCTTTAATGCAACATTGATGTGTGTCTTTGAGCAACAGTAACATATGTTATAATATCTGATCTTAACGTGTACACATGTTATGTTTTACAGAGATTGATTTAACATGTGTGACGGAGGAGGAAGAGGCTGCCTTGAAGTCTGATGGTATGTGAAATATATCTATCATGTTTACAACATGTTGCTTTATTGGAAACCATTTTATTGAAGACATTCAAAGTCTACAGCTTTTGCACTTTAAAAAGGAATATTATTTGTCTGTTCAAATACACTACTGCCCCCTTTATATATCAGGCAGCATGAAGATATGCTTGGATTTGTTTAAATATTTGGATTTTAAATTCATGCCATCATGATGTCACATGCATATTCTAGCCCAAACCACAATAATAATTTTAGAATTGTACACACAGTCATTGATATTCATCTGAGTGCCTATATGCATACCATATCCTCATGTCATCATTGTTTAGAAATTCAAACACACTTCTAAGTATATTGCAAACATAATCAAGTTGATATGCGTTGATTTTATTTCATGATGTATGAGATGTTAATATATTTATTATATTTATTTCAGATGGATCCTCTGCTTCTGGTCATCATTGTTCCTCCCCTGCACAGTCCCCTGCCCAGCCCCCTGCCCAGTCCCCTGCCCAGTCCCCTGCCCAGCCCCCTGCCCATCCCCCTGCCCAGTCCCCTGCCCAGCCCCCTTCCCAGTCCCCTGCCCAGCCCCCTGCCCAGTCCCCTTCCCCTGCCGGGCCTTCCCATTTGTCCTGTCGTATCCCTCCCAAAAAACGCCCCTTCGTCCCCCTTCGCTGCTCTCCCCGTCTTTTGTCCCGTATAGCTACCCCAGCTGCCCAGCCCCCAACTCACCACTCCCTGTACGGGCTACCCCAGAGCAGCAGCCATACCTCCCCAACCCAATCCCATCCCTCCCCAACCCAATCCCATCCCTCCCCCCTGTCTCAACCTTCATTGTCCTGGGTGTTGGATTGTCCTTCCCAGGCACAGCTGTAAGTATCATTCAAAATCCACATTATAAGATACTTAAAGGTACACTGAAGGCAAATTGTTTCTATTGTGATTGAAATAGAGCATGCAATGTTAATCAAATTTATAATTTACTACTCTTATCAATTATTCTTCATTCTCTTGCTATCTTTATTTAAACAAAGAAATGCCTAGAATTAATTTTAAATAGAAAATAATTGTGGACATCATTTCTTTATTGTTGGATGAATGGATCCATCAACCAGCAGGAACAACCAAAGTTGATAAACAAATATGGCCTGCCCTATAAACCTACATTCTTGCATTCAAAATTTATCTAGAGAATTCAAACATTTAAAGAATATGTGTAATTTTTTAATATTTGTAATGTCATGCTCTATCTGAATCAGTCAATTAAATATTTAGGTTCAGTGTCCCTTTAATTTGATATCACTACATATACCAATCACCACTACTTGGATCCAACAATTTATGTACAAATGTTGATACATTATCTCTTGTCTAACCCAGTGGGAATGTAATTTCTTCAGGTTGCTATGCTTACACAGCTTGTCCTCAACGCCAAAATGTTTAAGGATAGGTGTGCCTACCACAGTATAATTAAAATATTTAAATTGCTAATGTAAGTACAATGTAAATCCTTTAACAAGATTTTATACACTCAAGCTGTATAAGTGGATCATCGAAAACCAATTAAAGGGGACAACATGTTTGAGTAAACTGTCCCTTTAATGATTTCGGTCTGTCTGAATAACATATTTAATGTGTAAAGAATCAATTTTAACAAATGTATCTTTGCTTATTTTTTCTTCTGTTGTGTAATTATCCTTAATATTTGATTTATTCTTTATTTTAGGCTGTGACTCAGCATGGCTCATGCTAGAAGTTATAGCACGAGTAGAGCAGGCCGTGTTGAGGAACGCAGCTGCCCTGAGAGGGATGAACGACACCATGCAGGCCCAGCTCCGGGTTCAGGATTTGACTCTGCGTCAAATCATGCTATTAAATTCAAGGCCTGAATCTGGAGCTGGACATGCACAGGACGATGAAGAGGATGACCAGTAAGTGGAGGATCTGGAGATGCTCCAAGGTCGCAGATAAGAATCCTCCGTCCACATGTTGATGTTTTTGTTATTGTTGCCATTTGGCCTTTTTTTAAGTTTATTGTTGTGCCTGTTGCACTCTTTTACCTTGTCATATGGCTCCAATGGGGCTATGGTGGCCCTTGGCAACTCTCTTCATGGACTGTGGTGCACTCTGTTACCTTGTCATATGTCTCCAATGGGGCTATGGTGGCCCTTGGCAACTCTCTTCATGGACTGTGATGCACTCTGTTACATTGTCATATATCTACAATGGGGCTATGGTGGCCCTTGGCAACTCTCTTCATGGACTGTGATGCACTCTGTTACCTTGTCATATGGCTCCAATGGGGCTATGGTGGCCCTTGGCAACTCTCTTCATGGACTGTGATGCACTCTGTTACCTTGTCATATATCCACAATGGGGCTATGGTGGCCCTTGGCAACTCTCTTCATGGACTGTGATGCACTCTGTTGCCTTGTCATATATCTACAATGGGGCTATGGTGGCCCTTGGCAACTCTCTTCATGGACTGTGATGCACTCTGTTACCTTGTCATATGGCTCCAATGGGGCTATGGTGGTCCTTGGCAACTCTCTTCATGGACTGTGATGCACTCTGTTACGTTGTCATATATCTACAATGGGGCTATGGTGGCCCTTGGCAACTCTCTTCATGGACTGTGATGCACTCTGTTACCTTGTCATATGGCTCCAATGGGGCTATGGTGGCCCTTGGAAACTCTCTTCATGGACTGTGATGCACTCTGTTACCTTGTCATATATCTACAATGGGGCTATGGTGGCCCTTGGCAACTCTCTTCATGGACTGTGATGCACTCTGTTACCTTGTCATATGTCTCCATTTTCCAGATCTTTACCATATTATTTGTAAACGTTGTTGTTTTCTGACATACTAATAAAAGACATGTCATTGCACGATTCTTTGTCCTCCTTATTCATGTCATTGATTGAAATCTCTATTTTATCTGGTTGATCCTTAAAGGGACATACCCAAAATAATGTTGTTTCCTGAATCATATATGTAATACAATTCTAAATGACTTTAAGATTAACATCTCCAATGTAATTTTTATTTTTGTCTTTATATTGTTATCTAAAATCTTTATCATTGCATGATTATGATTAGCATAGTAATTGTTTTATATATGTATATAAAGATTGTTATATATGTATATTTCAAATTTCACATCCATGTGTGTATTTATAAACTCTGCATGAATTGATGCACCTTTAACAAATGATCTGAGGATTGATACAATGATATAATCCCTGTAAAGTGTTCATTTTATTGAAATAGTATTGTCTCTGTGTATCCTCTTTTTATAAATAAAAATCATGTCCCTTTAAGTGATGGTGAGCACAATTGTTAATGAATGTATTTCCATTTCTAAAGCGTTTTTGTCCTTTTTACATGAACAAGGACATATAATCTTAATAATAAACAATCTTAATGTAATGTTGACAGCACATGTATTTCATTTTCTATTCTATCTTATTGTAAAAGTGTAACCAAATCAATCTCTGTGTGTAATGCGCATATTTTATATGAGGAATATGTTTTTCAAAATATTGTTAAAAAATACTTCTCCTCCCATATATGGCTATAGGTAATCTGACCATATTTCAACTTGAATAAATGACCCGTTTGATCAATACATGTGTCATTATTGTTATTCCCAAACAATCTAAACATATCTTAAAACATCAATGGCATATGTATTTCTCATGTGTATCTTTTAAATGCTAAAGATATACACCATAGCTATAGTTAAAGGGACAGTCAAGTCCGAAAAGATGAATCATGATTTCGTGACATTCCTAGATATCAATCTAGACACATACTAGTTTCAAAAATATAAATACGTTTCTTAGTGATATGCCAAGCTGTCAACTGAGTCCTTGTATTGGCTGCGGTTTTTCTGCGATCGTGGATGCGCCATGTTGCTTAAGACGTCACCTGCCAGGCTGTCCAATGATTCCTTGTATTGACTGACGTTTTTACGCGATCAAGGATGCACCTTTTATTGGATGGCGTTTTTACGCGATCAAGGATGCGCCTTTTTGTTTGTTTGCGTTCTTAAGTGATCAGGAATGTGCCTTTTATTGGATTGCGTTCTTACGTGATCAAGGAAGCGCCATGTTAATTAAGACGTCACATGCAAAGGTAAAAAAAGTCTGATTGTATTACGTAGTCCCGCAATATTTGTTTCTGCACGTTAAACACGTTTGTGAATGAAGCCAAGTTTAAAAACATTGCGAATATGGATTGTTTGCATCATGTTACATTGTTGAACCATAGCTGATTAAGACCACCACATTCTCTTTTGCTGGATGTCTGGTTGAATAAACATACGAAAGCAAAATGTTTTCATGCATAAGATATTTCGAGGCAAGTGCAAATCTCTATAGTCCATGTTGTTTAATATGTTTGTCAACAATATGTTCCTTTTTATGTAAAATGACTGTTGTGTTTAATGTTAAAGATATCTAATTCATAAATATGCGCTATTGTGTTAGAATCAAGTAATCAATATGCATTTATCTTTATCATATGCTAAATATATGATGCCGACTTCTTCTAAATGTAATTTTGTCGTATATTCTATTAAAGGTTCATTAGACACTCACATTATAAATCAAAACTTTTTATTTTGTCTCTAGTTAGATAGTCCATTGTTTAACAAATACACGTTTCATTTTGCTTCTGTTCAAAGAAAATGTAAGTAATTTTCAGACTCCTCGCCAAGCCTCTGAGTTTCATGTGAGTACCATCTCCAGCTTTCTCCTGTTTGTGTAAAGGGTCTTTTCATATGTTAATGATGGGGTATTGTCTTGCTTTACGGTTGTAATGGGGGTTCATCTATATTTTCAATAGAGATAACCCTATTTTCTTTGAAAGTGTTTAAAGCTTTGTAATATTGATATCAGTATATGTTAATCTTGTTGTTTCTAGTAGTGTCTATTACATACAGTTCTGTTAAAAATATAGTATACTGTCCCTTTAATGCAAATGTTTATTTTTGTATCATGTATGAGTTCCACATTGGTTAATCTCCAAATATATTATTGTTAGCATATTTTCACCCCCCACTCCTAAAAGGACTTTAAACCATATTCATTGTTAAAACAAATGTCTTTCTAAAAATAAATGAACACAATAATGTCTCTTTAAGAAAATAGACTTTATTTAACACGTCAATATAAATCTGATTTCAATATTTATTGTTTGAACAAGTACATGTAGATATACCAACAATCTTCAAATATATGTTAGCATATGTAATTTTGTTAAAGGGACAGTTTAGAAAACAAATAATGTTTTGCATTATTCTAAAAGTCAATTTTGTAATATCAATGATATCAAAAGTTTCTCACCAATTAATCATTTGTCTGTGTTTATTTTAATTTGTTAGCTAAACCTATGAGGTTCGTGTGCTCATTTCTTAGAGCTTGAAGAGTGCATGTAATCATTATACAATTTGACCACTAGAGGGCATTTGGATAGCATTTGTATATGTTAAACCTTGTGCTCATACAGCATATTATTTACCATGTATTGATCATTGATATCTAAAATGTTGTTATGTCAGAACAACAAATAAGTGGTCATTTTTCATAGTCATAGATACAAGGGTAAGCACATAAGTCACACGTATTTCTCCATGTTTTGTTGTTTCCAACTTGATAATGCGTAATACAGTGTTTTCTTTGTAATCAATAATTTTCTGACTGTCCCTTTAAGCTGTGTTATTGGCATTCAAACAGTAATATGCCATCATGGATAATTGTAATGGTAATTTTGTTTGCGATTTGGGAAACAGTTTGGACATCACATCACAGAAACCAATCAATATCATGAACAAGGATAGGTATGTGATGATGTGGTTTTCACACACTTATAACCCACACTCTGCAAACAATCTGCCTCCATGGACCCGGTCCCATAGAAGTAGATTATATACAGAGTGTGGTCCACAAGTGTAGGAAAACCACATCATCACATACCTATCCATTACACATTAAATAAAAAAAACATTAAAAATGAAAACGAATATTTACTTCCTCTTCCTTCCCCTCTTCCCACGGGGCTGAGGCTCTGGGAGGGGCAACTGCCGACTCTGATGAGTTCTCCTTGGAGATGTTGGGGGAAGAGTGGAAGGAAGAGTACTGGGATGACCAAGGTGAGGAGGAGAAGATGGCTGAGGAGGAGAAGATGGCTGAGGAGGAGAAGATGGCTGAGGAGGAGGAAATGGCTGAGGAGGAGGAGATGGCTCGGCAGGAGGAGATGTCCCAGCAGGAGAAGATGGCCCGGCAGGAGAAGATGGCCCGGCAGGAGAAGATGGCCCAGCAGCAGGAGGCCCAGCAGCAGGAGGCCCAGCAGCAGGCGGCCCAGCAGCAGGAGGCCCAGCAGCAGGAGGTGGACCAGGAGGCAGACCAGCATGCGCCTCCCGGAAAAAATTAAACATCTCTTGGTGTAGATTAATGATTCTGTTTTGCCCTTGTTCTATTCTATTAAGTATGTTTATTATTTGGTTTTGGCCTTAAATTATTTGGTTTTGTCCTTCAAGAATTCGAGTTCCGCCTTCTATATTTTGTATCCGGGAGTTCCGCATCTGGTCTATGTAGTCTAGTAAAACCCGCACCTCCACTATTTCCTCTTGTTGTGCTTGGCGGGGTACCCGTGCACGGCGGGGTGCCCTTGCACGTTGGGGTGCGGGTCCTTGAGGGGCCTCTGGTTCCGCGGCCTCCTCCTCTGCTTCCGGGGCCTCTTCATCTGCTTCTGTGCCCTCTTCGTCACGGGGGGCCTCTTCCCTCCGAAGTGGAAATTCCTCCCCACCACTCTCATCCCGGGGAGATGGAGGAGGCTGTATTTGTTGTGCTGCCTCCTCCCCAGACTCTGTATATTTGAACAAATAAAAAATGTATATATTAGCATATTTCCAAATCAAGCTTTAAATGACTTAGCTTACGATACAATTACAAATGCAGAATCATTAATCCACTTTGAAATCTAACAATCAATACGATTTCCGCATTTTCTAAACCGTGTTTGTGATATCTCTGTTAAATCTGAATGTTTTAGCGTTTGTTTTCAGTCTGTTTAAATGCACACCTAACCTATAGCCTAGATACTGATGTAACCGCAAAGTAATTGTGAATGCGTGTAAATAACGTTATAGCATTAATCTGATCCTTAAAGGGACATGAAACCCAATGTTTTATCTTTCATGATTTAGAAGCATACATTTATAATCAACTTTCTAATGTACTTTTCTTATCTAATTAGCTTCATTCTCTGGGTATTCTTTGCTGAAAAGCATATCTAAATATGCTTAGAAGATGCTGATTGTTAGCTGAATATAGCTGCCTCCTGTGATTGGTTCACCGTGTGCATGGCTATTTCTTCATTAAAATATATCTCAAGAATGATTCAAATTAGGTAATATAAGTACATTTGAATGTTTTGTCAAATTGTATTCGCTACCTTAATCATGAAAGTAAAGGTTTGCGTATAGTGTCCCTTGAAATACATTCGTATGTGAATTTATTCTTAAATGAGCTTACCGTCAGATGAGAATGGCAGGTTCCCGGTATCAATTCCTCCGATACCGACTACATCCACCTCGGAGATGCTGGGCCGCAACATTTCCTCCCATCGGCAGTACTTGATTTCCAGGGCAGGGCCGCCACCGGTTCCTGCGGCATGTCGGGCTTCCAGGCTTAACTTTTTCTTGAGATCCATCTTACAGTCCCGGTAGCGATGTTTTATAGTCCATATCTCTGTTCCGGCCACCCACTGCATTGACTGCATTCCTTATCTCATGCCAGAGCTTCCTCTTCTCAGTCGGGGTGGTCTTCTGGTGCTGCAGCCTCCTATACCTGGCCATATAGGCCTCTACGAGGGCCTCCTTCTCCTCCATCGAAAACCTTGCCTCCCTAGTCACCTTGGCCTTCCCCTGTGACGATTCCCTCTGTTTCCCGGACTGTGAAGCCCTACTCTGTCCGCCACTGGGCCCAGCCACTTGTTCATCTTGAACCAAGTGGCTGGGTCCACCCACCGCTTCCACCCCCGCTTCCTGCCCCCCTTCCTGCCCCCCTTCCTGCCCTGTTCCTCTCCCCCTCCCTCTCCTCCCCCCTCTACCTCTCCCCTGCCTGCCCTCCATCTGTTCCCTAAACTAAACCCCAAATAATCAAACAAAAAGTGAGTGTGATGAAATGAAAGGGGGTCAAAATAAAGAACTAAAAAAACAAAATAAGTGCTGAAAGTGTGAGAGGGATCTAAAAAAACAAAGAGGGTAAGGAGTATTTAAATAAACAAAAAGAAGGGGGCGTGTCCGTGCAGCGTTCTGTATAAGACGCATCTTCTGAGAGCTCTGGTAGAATACCCAATAATCCGCTGATTATTGTACCTTAACAGAAAGAATTATATAAAGAAACTACATCCTCACTACTGGTTGCTTTATCACTATATATCTTTGCTGTTTATATGACACCGAGATCGCAGATCGGAAAGAAAAGACCTAAGGCAGCGGCCTACTTCTAGGTAACACCCCCCCCCCCGGAGAACCGGGTTAACAGTGCAGTCAGATAAAACCTGACATACTGAATCTTTTACACATCAGCTGCTCCCAACCACACTCAACATCTGCATTCACAGACCTCTTGCTAAAAAGTGGCTTCCAGATTGACAGCATCGGGTTGTGAGGGTGTCGCAAAAATGGCGGACATATCAGAACCCATGGTACAACTGACTACAGACGAAAGATTCGCCAGACTGGAGGCTATATGGCTGAGAATCATGCAAAAATGCTGGCCTGGCTCAGAGCTAGAAGCTGCAGATCTACCAATCCAGCATGTGCATGAAGGGAATTGTGAGCAGCACATCGCAACACACGAGGAGAAATGGCGTAACCCAGGTGCCGACGGCACAGATGCAGCTAGATTGCCATTTGCTTATTCAGCTGGCGGGGTAGAACTTACTTGTGAAGGAGCAGCTCCTCAGTTCTGGCAGGACCCCTCTTACATAAACGCTTACAACTCGGAGCCGGGAATCATCACTTCCTCATCGCAAAGCATACAAGCGGCAGACCGAGCACATCTCTCTAAGGTCCTGGACCCTCCTGTCACTACAATTATCTCAGAGGTAATATCCACGGGGAGATTAAAAGATGCTGTGACTCTGTTACAACCCGCTCCTACTGAGGAGCCACATGTTTTCTCAGAACCCCTTTGCTCACCGGGGGCTGTGAGATGGAAGTATCTATCACCTAATATGAGGGCAATCACAGGATCTAACCTAGCAATGGCTTCTGGGGCATTCATTTTAGCTAACTTAGAAGATTGGACTTTCACATCTGGGTTTAGACAGGTGGGAGATCCGCTATATGAAGCAATCTATCCTGGGCACCAGGTACTGATCGGTTCATCCACTATCACGATGAAGCAGCAAGCAGAGGCTAGCAGGAGAAGTGTCGACACCTCAGTGCAATCTCAATATAAATTAAAGACTCCACTCTACAGAAACATCACGTTGGAAATGTTTATATCTCAATCCCAGCCAAATGCTTATAAAAAAGAGCTGGACAGTGGGGGTTAATCCTTAAAAGCTATCATACAATATAACCACTTAATGTTCAAATTGTTTACTCAGAGTTTAAACGTTTCCCTCACTTTTAACATATGAATTTTCTGTTATATTAATTTCAACCTCAAAATGTTCCTTTATATAACACATGGCAGAATGGATCCACTCTGTAATTTAACTTGCGGGCTTTACTAATTAGCCACATAGTCTCAATGTACCTCACCATATAACAGCTCACATTAGTACACAGTGAATATAAATTACCCCCAGAACATCTCCCAGGCTATGTTGCATTAATGGTTAACATGAGAACGGATTCCTTGCATAACATGCTATATAACTATATGGAAACCAACCCATGCCTACATATTACAAATCCTCACAAGTGGCAAACACACCTTTTTTCACTGCAGTATGATCACTTAGCAGCCTTGCTCAACTATCACTTATGATAATCCAGTATGCAATCACGCCAGTAGATATGTGGTCTGGGAGCGATTTTATGTTTCTGTTTCCCCTTATCTTAAAATCCCTATGTTTAAAAGAATGCTTATGTACTAGTAATCCAAAAGTGATTACAAAAGACTTTTTAAGGGACTAGAAAGAGGACAATTTGTTTACAAGTGTTTTATTACACCAGGTGAAATTACCTTTTATGTAATCTATCTTTTGCACCCTGTTTATTCATTATGTATGTCCTATCAAAAATAAAATAATAAAAAAAAAAAAAAATAAACAAAAAGAAGAAGACTAAAAGGAGGATATGTAAACTAAATGTAACTAGGGGATGGGTATGGGATGGGGATGGGGTATGGGATAAGAGTAAATGGGATGAAAGGGAATTGGACTACAGGGAATGGGGTATGGAGTGTAGTATGAGGGGGTATGGGGTATGGAGTGTATGTAATGTTATTGATAAGTGTATGTATGTATTGAATGTGTTTGCGTGTAAATGTGTTAAGTGTACAGAAAAATCACTCGCTCGCTAACTCACACTACTACTAATTCTCACTAACTCACACTACTACTAATTCTCACTAACTCACACTACTACTAATTCTCACTAACTCCCACTCCCACTAACTCTCAATAACTCACACTAGCACTAACTCACGCTCCCACTAACTGACTCTCTCACACTACCACTAACTCTCACTAACAACTCCCACTACCACTAACTCACTCACGCTCCCACTAACTGACTCTCTCCCACTCCCACTAACTCCCACTCCCACTAACTCACTCACGATAACACTAACAACTGACTCTCTCACACTAACACTAACTCACTGACAATAATGCACAAACTCTCTAATCTTAAACCTCCAATCTCCAAAGACCCACCAGCAGCACAGTCAAAGAAGCCATGCTTGTGTGGTGCTTATATACCCTGTGTAAATGTTTAATGATGTACCAATTTCCGTTGTAAATTGTGTTCAGGTGTGCTTTATTAGCAATTAATATTAGTGCAATGTGTATTAGTTGTGTGAATTTGCGCATGCTCATTTGGAGTTAGTATTTGTGGAATGTGTAGAATGCGATGATGTCATAGTCCTCGTTTTCTATAACATTGTCAAATAGTATTCTGTTTAAATGTGAATTTGCGATGGTGTGTTACTAGTGAAGTGTTGTATATGTATGTTTGTCCTAATATATAGTGATATTGAATGCGATTATTTTGCTAGTGTATGTATATTTTTTTTTCCTTGTTGTTATTTAGCGTATTTCCGCATCTTAAAGTATATGCGTATTCCCTGTATTAAATTTTAATAAAAATCCCCCCGCTTGTGAATGTGTAATGCTTGTGTGCTTTGTTGAGTGATTGTTGTCATGACATTTGCGGCGTGTTATTGTTGTGCATGATGTGGTATGCGTCATATGACCGAGCTGTGCGTATTTCTCGCGAGATCGAGTGTTAGGTGAAAAAAGCTATTTATTTTGCTTTTCCATTGATCTCTATGGGAGACTGTCTAATGCGGGCAGGATTCCGCGTGTGAAATACACATGTTAGGAGCATCGTTAGATGGTCTTTTTTGAACTCTAAATACTGGAGTCAAACAATGCCGTGCGTTATACATAAACCACGCGTAGCGTTAGCAGCCCATCTACCGCCAAACTCCAAATCTAGCCGTCAGCTTATTCAGTTTGCCAGTCACTACTGTAACTTCATATAGGATCAAGTTCTATGGTAAGGTGAAACCAAAATAGAGCCTTTTGGCAATAAACAACAGAGGTGTTTTTTTGGTGTACACAGATAGGTAGCCATATGCAGAACAAGTCACTCAAATCTTTAAAAATTGTATACCTCGATTTTTGCATACAATCATAGGGAAAACTACTGTTTTTACTCCTAAAGCTAATAATACAATATACAAAATAGTGACTGTTTGACTGTCCCCAAACTAAGTAAGGTTAAGCGTAAATCTGGGGTTTTAAGTCGTCTGAGGTAAATGTGCAAAATATTTCTTCTACTGATAACCTATAGGTTCGGAATTGATGATACCCTCTATGATGTTTTTTATTTATGAAGACCTATAGGCAGAAGTACACCATAACACATTCTTATGTGATCTGCAGTGTACCCAACTAAGTTATTATAATGGGCCAGATTATAAGTGGAACGCTATCTTAACATGTGCCCGTAATAGGGCAAATTTGCCTATTTATGGGTGCACGTTAAATAACCAGCCATTACAAGTGGCTAGTTAATGCTACAATTAACCAGAGGTCAAAAAGTTGCCAGAATTCCCCAAAATAAATAGGACAGTACATTAAAATAAAATATAAATATTAGCATCTTTTCTTTAAAAACAAAAACAAAAAAAATGCACAAAGATGTTATAGGGGGTTAAAGTGAGGGGATGTGGGGTGTTAGAGAAAAAACCTGCAAACTAAAGTGCCTTTACATGACGGTCAATGGGGTACTGTGTTTTCTCTCTAAATATATATGTATATGCTTATTATATATATATATTATATATATATATACAGTATATATACATATATATATATATATAGCTGGATGATTATAAGGCGCACTCTCACACACTGTAATTATTTTGCACTTAGATGTGTATAGTATATACTCCTATGTTGAGTCAAGCTTCAAACTGTGTAGCGATATACGTGCTTTTTTTTCTTCTGTGTAAATATATAGTCTCTAGTTCACCTCACCGCAGTATGCACAAGAACACAGATTAGAATGTGTGATGTAAATATGAGTATCTATTACATCTATCGGTATCTCTATAAACCAAAAAAGAGATTACCTTGTATCCACTGTGAAGTTCTATGTGTTCCTGCGTGGGTGGTAACGAGGCTCCTTGCAACCTGGAGATGAGACACTCCTTAGTCTCACTAAAAGGGATTCCTGGATACTGTGTGATTGATCTTCTGCAAGGAAGACACTTCAGCCGCCTAGTTTGCAAGTAAAAACCGACTTTATTATAAGTCAAAATGAAGCATGGTACAAGTGTGCTCGGGAGGGAGCACTAAGAATGAAACGTCTTCATTCTTAGTGCTCCCTCCCGAGCACACTTGTACCATGCTTAATTTTGACTTATAATAAAGTCAGTTTTTACTTGCAAACTAGGCGGCTGAAGTGTCTTCCTTGCAGCAGATCAATCACACAGTATATATATATATATATATATATATATATATATATATATATATATATAAGCAAATTGTGGTCACCAAGCACTCTCGTTATACATATAATGCCTAGGTGCAGTGCATAGAAATAATATAAACAGAAGCAGAGACCGCACTCATAGGTCTTATATTTCACCACTGATGTGGACTTTATTCAATCTGTAACGTTTCGGGGTTTCCCCCTTTGTCAAACATAACAAATAACATAGTGCAAGTCCTTTATATACATACATAAAACCCCCTCTTACCCCAGGTGCAAACCATCCAGCTCTGCCTACGGCGGGCTTCCGGCAGCGTTCACTCCGCGCAACTGCGCATGCGCGAGGCAGCACTACGGAACCCCCAGCAGGCCAACTGAAACAAAAAGCGAAATAAAAATTACCGTAACTTAGCAACGGTAATGCTTAGACAAATATAATGGAACAGCGCTGTAAGGATGACCTCTACATAATACAGAGACACCCCATTTCTATTCTTAACATCTCCTCATCAGTAATTTCCACATTAGATATCAACATAACAAATATATGTATAATATAACATTATCGTTAAACATTGGCATTTTAGCCAGTTATCAGAGGAGGAGGTGGGGGGCTGGGTATTGACAGCAATGTACTGGCCAGAATTTAATCTGTATAGAGAGACTTTTAAATAAACTCAACATTATCACAATTGGAACAAATATAATTCAGATTGAAAACATGAAGCTAATTCTATTTACAGAATAACAGTATTGGAGTAGTCATGTTACTAGATGTGTGGACCTATCAGAATCTAGTATCAATAGACTCCCTTCCTTATCCAGATGTTAATTCACATATTGTTATTAGACATCATTATCACTTTACAGGAAACAGTGTAAATCAAAATTGGTATTCAATCCTTTTGGAGTTAAAGTGTCCAGTGTGTGAATCCATCTGGACTCCTTTCGTAGCAGTAACTTGCCTCTGTCACCACCCCTGGGCAAGGGGGGGACGTGGTCAATGATCACATATCTCAGGTCCTTGACCGTATGTCCATGTTTGGCAAAATGCCTGGCCACTGGCTGTTCCGAGTCTCCATTTTTTATTGCTGTTCTAATGGCCGCCCTGTGATTCGCCATTCGTGTACGCAAATCGTCTGTGGTTTTTCCAACGTAAAATCTGCCACAAATACAATGTAACAGATATACGATGAAGACTGTTGTACAGGTCACACGGTGTTTAATTTTGAATCTCTTGTTAGTCCATGGATGTGTGAATTCACTGCACTGTATTAGTGCACTGCATGTTGTGCAGCCCAAGCATTTAAAACATCCAATTTTCTTGCCCTGTCTTAGCCATGTAGAGCTCGTATAGGCCTGAGTCATATCTGGACGCATTAAAATATCCCTTAGAGATTTGCCCCTCCGGTAGCTGATTATTGGGGGTCTAGTTTCTTGCAGAGGTAACGTTTTATCACTTGATATGATTTTCCAATGTTCATCTAACACACCTCTGAAATCTCTCTTGTCCGGACTGTATTCAGTGACAAATGTTAATCTGTCCATGGTTGGTTGGTCCTTATTTCGTTCACTGCTGGTTAAAGCTTGATCTTGTGTCATATTCACCGCTTGGGCATAGGCTTCTTGTAGCACCTCATCCACATAACTCCTTTCTTTAAATTTCTGATACATATTGGTGAGTTGTTCTTCCTTCCCTTCTCTGGTGGAGTTATTTCTTACCACCCTCTGGAACTGTGATATAGGTAAAGCTTTTTTTATTCCTGTGGGATGACAACTTGTGTAAAGCAGCATTGAATTGCGATCTGTTGGTTTGGTAAAGAGTTCAGTACATAATGTGCCAGTTGATTTTTTTACTCTTAAATCCAAAAAGTCAATCACCTCACAATGATATGTTATTTTGAACTTCAAATTCACCGACAATTGATTGAGATTGTCAAACCAGTCATTCAGATCTTGTTGGGTACCACGCCATATTAAAAACAGATCATCAATGTACCTCTTGAATATGATGATATGACTGTCCTCAAATGTTATTGGGTGTTCTCTTTCAAAGGCTCCTAGAAAAATGTTGGCGTATGTTGGGGCCACATTTGAGCCCATAGCAGTTCCTGCTGTTTGTAAATAATACTGTGTCTCAAATTTAAAGTAATTCATTCGTAGACAATATTCAAGTAATTGTATCACAGTGTCTGTGGGTGGTCCCACGTAAGGATGTCTAAATAATTCTTTTCTAACCGCATGTATACCCTCATTATGCGGAATCACCGTGTATAAACTGGTCACATCCAGGGTGACCAGTATATCAGTGTCTCTGATGTCACTTAGCTTCTGTAAGATTTTTATCAATTCAATCGAATCTTTTAGATACGATGGGATCATCTGTACAAAAGGTTGTAGCATTCTGTCCAAATAGGTGGCAATGGGCTGTAGTATGGATCCCCTGGCAGACACTATGGGCCTGCCAGGTGGTTTGCTCGGGTGTTTATGTACCTTTGGTAAGGTATACAAGACGGGAACAATAGGATTATATTTGTTCCAATTGTGATAATGTTGAGTTTATTTAAAAGTCTCTCTATACAGATTAAATTCTGGCCAGTACATTGCTGTCAATACCCAGCCCCCCACCTCCTCCTCTGATAACTGGCTAAAATGCCAATGTTTAACGATAATGTCATATTATACATATATTTGTTATGTTGATATCTAATGTGGAAATTACTGATGAGGAGATGTTAAGAATAGAAATGGGGTGTCTCTGTATTATGTAGAGGTCATCCTTACAGCGCTGTTCCATTATATTTGTCTAAGCATTACCGTTGCTAAGTTACGGTAATTTTTATTTCGCTTTTTGTTTCAGTTGGCCTGCTGGGGGTTCCGTAGTGCTGCCTCGCGCATGCGCAGTTGCGCGGAGTGAACGCTGCCGGAAGCCCGCCGTAGGCAGAGCTGGATGGTTTGCACCTGGGGTAAGAGGGGGTTTTATGTATGTATATAAAGGACTTGCACTATGTTATTTGTTATGTTTGACAAAGGGGGAAACCCCGAAACGTTACAGATTGAATAAAGTCCACATCAGTGGTGAAATATAAGACCTATGAGTGCGGTCTCTGCTTCTGTTTATATATATATATATATATATATATATATAAATATATATATAAACATTGTATATAAACATTATATATATATATATCTATCTATCTATCTATCTATCTATCTATCTATCTATCTATATATATATATATACACAATATATATATATATATATATATATATATATATATATATATATGTATATAAGCATATACATATATATTTATTTATTTATTTCTGGCGAACGCTGCATGAATTGCCACCTGTGCTTTGCTAGGTTGTTTGCTGTGGCTGCCGGCATGAAAACGAGGCTCCCATTGGATCCTGTGGAGGTTTGAAGCAATGCGAATGTGAGGTCATGTTCACATTGCACTGTACTTGTAATAACAGCACACATTTTTGTGCAATGTTATTACTGAGTGGAGCACAAATATCGCCCAATCTGGCCCAATATGTGCAATTATATATTGTACTAAACATAATAACATATGGTGTCATTACCATTTATTATAAATATCTGAGCTATTAATATTTATTTATAAGTCAATTAAGCATTGTACTCTCAACATTGCCATCGGATCTAAACATAAAGGCATCTATTTATCATTATCAAGCTATCAACTTACCTGCATTCGACGGCACCAATACGCTCGCCTAAGATCGCCTAACATCACTGCCGCAGACATGAATATGTTCTACAAAATTATTAAAAAAGCTGTCAAAAAGCCGCGCACCAAGTACGGGGCGATGAGCATCGGGCTGTTGTTAACTGACAGTTATCGATCTCACTGCTCTTCAGCTTTTTTACAGCTTTCTTGGTATACTGTCACTAAACACGCACACTATACTAAACTGTTTACCCCCTAAACCGCCTCTCCCGGAGCCCACTGCAACTAAGTAAATTGTTTAACCCCTAAACTGCCGCTACCGGAGCCCACCGCAACTCTAATAAATGTATTAACCCCTAAACCATCGCTCACGGAGCCCACCACAACTAAATAAATTGTTTAACCCCTAAATCGCCACTCCCGGAGCCCACCCCAACTCTAATAAATGTATTAACCCCTAAAACGCCGCTCACGGACCCTGCCACAACTAAATAAAGTGTTTAACCCCTAAACTGCTGCTCCCGGAGCCCACCGCCACCTACATTATACTTATTAACCCCTAATCTGCCCCCCCTACACCACCGCCACCTACATTATACTTATTAACCCCTAATCTGCCGCCCCCTACACCGTCGCTACCTATATTATACTTATTAACCCCTAATCTGCCCCCCCAACATTGCCGCCACTATATTAAATTTATTAACCCCTAAACCTAAGTCTAACCCTAACCCAAACACCCCCTAACTTAAATATAATTTAAATAAATCTAAATAAATATTCCTAGCATTAAATAAATTATTCCTATTTAAAACTAAATACTTACCTATAAAATAAACAATAAGATAGCTACAATATAACTAAAAGTTACATTGTATCTAGCGTATGAGTTTATTTTTATTTTACAGGCAAGTTTGTATTCATTTTAACTAGGTAGAATAGTTACTAAATAGTTATTAACTATTTAATAACTACCTAGCTAAAATAAATACAAAAGTACCTGTAACATAAAACCTAACCTACCCTACACTAAATTACAAATAGCCCTTAAAAGGGCCTTTGGTGGGGCATTGCCCCAAAGTAATCAGCTCTTTTACCTGTAAAAAAAAATTACAACCCCCCTAACATTAAAACCCACCACCCACACAACCAACCCTACTCTAAAACCCACCCAATCCCCCCTTAAAAAAACTAACACTAACCCCTTAAAGATCACCCTACCTTGAGACGTCTTCACCCAACCGGGCCGAAGTCCTCAACGAAGCCAGGCGGAGTCTTCTTCAACAATGATGGGTCCTTTAAGTGACGTCATCCAAGATGGCGTCCCTTCAATTCCGATTGGCTGATAGAATTCTATCAGCCATTCGGAATTAAGGTAGGAAAAATTCTATTGGTTGACACAATCAGCCAATAGGATTGAAGTTCAATCCTATTGGCTGTTCCAATCAGCCAATAGAATGCAAGCTCAATTCTATTGGCTGATTGGATCAGCCAATAGGATTGAAGTTCAATCCTATTGGCTGATTGCATCAACCAATAGGATTTTCCCACCTTAATTCCAATTGGCTGATAGAATTCTATCAGCCAATCGGAATTGAAGGGACGCCATCTTGGATGACGTCACTTAAAGGACCCGTCATTGTTGAAGAAGACTCCGGATGAAGAGGATGCTCCGAGTCGGATGTCTTGAAGATGGACACGCTCCGCGCCGGATGGATGAAGATTGAAGATGCCGTCTGAATGAAGACTTCTGCCCATCTGAGGACCTCTTCTGCCCGGCTTGGATGAAGACTTCTGCCCATCTGGAGGACCACTTTGCCCGGCCTTGTTGAGGACTTTGGCCCGGTTGGGTGAAGACGTCTCAAGGTAGGGTGATCTTCAAGGGGTTAGTGTTAGGTTTTTTTAAGGGGGGATTGGGTGGGTTTTAGATTAGGGGGGGTTGGGTGGGTGGTGGGTTTTAATTTTGGGGGGGTTGTAATTTTTTTTACAGGTTTACTTTGGAGCAATGCCCTGCAAAAGGCCCTTTTAAGGGCTATTTGTAATTTAGTGTAGGGTAGGGCTTTTTTTTATTTTGGGGGGCTTTTTTATTTCGTTAGGGGGATTAGAGTAGGTGTAATTAGTTTAAAAATCTTGTAATTATTTTATTATTTTCTGTAATTTAGTGTTTGTTTTTTGTACTTTAGATAATTTTATTTAATTTTATTTAATTGTAGTTAATTTAGGGAATTAATTTAATTATAGTGTAGTGTTAGGTGTAAATGTAACTTAGGTTAGGTTTTATTTTACAGGTAAATTTGTATTTATTTTAGCTAGGTAGTTATTAAATAGTTAATAACTCTTTAATAACTATTGTACCTAGTTAAAATAAACACAAAGTTGCCTGTAAAATAAAAAATAAACTCTAAGCTAGCTACAATGTAACTATTAGTTATTAGTTTAGTTTTAAATAGGAATAATTTATTTAATGCTAGGAATATTTATTTAGATTTATTTAAATTATATTTAAGTTAGGGGGGGTGAGGGTTAGGGTTAGACTTAGGTTTATTGGTTAATAAATTTAATATAGTGGTGGCGGTGTAGGGGGGCAGATTAGGGGTAAATAAAATTTAATATAGTGGCGGCGGTGTAGGGGGGCAGATTAGGGGTTAATAAGTATAATGTAGGTGGCAGCGGTGTAGGGGGGCAGATTAGGGGTGTTTAGACTCGGGGTACATGTTAGGGTGTAAGGTGTAAACGTTCCCATAGGAATCAATGGGATATCGGGCAGCAGCGAACATAAGCTTTCGATGCATTCAGATTCCTATGGCATCTGCCGCCTCCAGGGCGGCGGATTGAAAACCAGGTACGCTGGGCCGGAATAGTGCCGAGCGTACCTGGTAGACTTTTGATAACTAGCAAAAGTAGTCAGATTTTGCCGAACTTGCGTTCGGAACATCTGTAGTGACATAAGCATCGATCTGTGTCGGACTGTCGGAGTCCGGCGGATAGTATGTTACGTCACAAAATTCTACTTTTGCCGGTCTGTAGGGTTTGATAACTAAGGGGAATCAGGCTTATTTGCGTATTTGCGGTTGATGGCTTGATAAATAGATGCCATAGTATTTTTTATGTCAATCTGCATTTTATATATTGATGTAATGTACAGCATGCAAATCTGTACACTTTTCTGTTAAACAAATAATAAATAATAAAACAAATAACTTTTTACATAGGCAGAAATCCTGTCTATGTAGATGCAAGACATTACAAGTCATCTGCTATTAGTGTACACATTTCTATAGTATATACCCCTCTAGGTATATACCTTTCATTTATTGTACTTTGCATGAATGTATCTGTATTTTATACAACATTGAAGATCCTTAAGAGATCTATTGCTAACTTTTTTATATGTTATGTGTAATTTCTATGCACTAAGGTTCTTTCATGCATATACTGAACATTGATCATGAATATATGTAGAGATCCTTTAGAGATAAGATCCATTGGTATGTCTTTTATTCCATGGTATGAGTGATTTATATGTATGCACATACATTTATCAAGCAGAGACTGATTAGTAATTATGAATATTTTAATTAACTATGCACTTTTTATATTTACTTTGTGGGTATCCACAGTCTCTGCTTACTCGTACCTTTTGGTCTATTTCTGTTGCTCATTAACGGCTAGATTTAGAGTTTTGTCGGTAACGACCCGCGTAGCTAACGCTGGCTTTTTTCTGGCCGCACCTTTAAAATAACTCTGGTATTGAGAGTCCACAGAATGGCTGCGTTAGGCTCCAAAAAAGGAGCGTACAGCATATTTAACGCCACTACAACTCTCGATACCAGTGTTGCTTACGGACGCGGCCAGCCTCAAAACGTGCTCGTGCACGATTCCCCCATAGAAAACAATGGGGCTGTTTGAGCTGAAAAAAAACCTAACACCTGCAAAAAAGCCGCGTTCAGCTCCTAACGCAGCCCCATTGTAGTCTATGGGGAAACACTTCCTACGTCTGCACCTAACACCCTAACATGTACCCCGAGTCTAAACACCCCTAACCTTACACTTATTGACCCCTATTCTGCCGCCCCCGCTATCGCTGACCCCTGTATATTATTTTTAACCCCTAATCTGGCGCTCCATAAACCGCCGCTACTTACATTATCCCTATGTACCCCTAATCTGCTGCCCCTAACACCGCCGACCAATATATTATATTTATTAACCCCTAATCTGCCCCCCACAACATCGCCTCCACCTGCCTACACTTATTAACCCCTAATCTGCCGAGCGGACCGCACCACTATTATTATAAAGTTATTAACCCCTAATCCGCCTCACTAACCCTATAATAAATAGTATTAACCCCTAATCTGCCCTCCCTAACATCGCCGACACCTAACTTCAAACATTAACCCCTAATCTGCCAACTGGAGCTCACCGCTATTCTAATAAATGTATTAACCCCTAAAGCTAAGTCTAACCTTAACACTAACACCCCCCTAAGTTAAATATAATTTATATCTAACGAAATTAATTAACTCTTATTAAATAAATTATTCCTATTTAAAGCTAAATACTTACCTGTAAAATAAATCCTAATATAGCTACAATATAAATTATATTTATATTATAGCTATTTTAGGATTTATATTTATTTTACAGGTAACTTTGTATTTATTTTAACCAGGTACAATAGCTAAAATAGTTAAAATAATTACAAAATTACCTGTAAAATAAATCCTAACCTAAGTTACAATTAAACCTAACACTACACTATCAATAAATTAATTAAATAAAATACCTACAATTACCTACAATTAAACCTAACACTACACTATCAATAAATTAATTAAATACAATATCTATAAATAAATAGTAACAGCAACAGTGTGGGAGCGCTCAGACGTCCGCTCTGTGTGTGGCCTCGGCTCGCAGTTCACGTAAGGTGCCGCCCCTCTTGAATAAGTCCTGATGTCCCGATGACGACTCCTGGGTTATTCAGTCAATCCGGTGCAAGTGGTTAAAACAATCCACCACCGCTTGCACTAAATATGATAGCAACATCCACTGCACACGGTAACTGACATTTCCAAACCATGTAACGGAAATAAGAGACAAAGGCTCAAAAAGGTGAAATAAAAAGTCTGTATTCAGTAACTCTGTTAGGCAAAAGCGGTTACAACAGGCAATTCAGCAGGTCAAACGCGTTTCAAATGTTTATATATTAAACTTCCTCAGTGACCATCATGCACTATTGCCCATAATGCAGCACTATTTAAAGGGCAAGAAAACACACTCCCTCTTTAATTAAACCAATCAAATTACAAAAAAGGTGCTGCATTATGTCAACTACGAATACTGTGTTAAGTGACAGCAAAATACATTTCTTTATTTAGATAGACTGAAAACATTATGCTACACATAATAATATAATTTTTAACTCACATATTAACTATCAGAAAAGGAATTTAGTTTGACTCAACATAAAAATAAAAAACTTTACTTAACTAATTAGGTATCCACAAATAGTTTTACATCCCATTCAGAATTTAACCCTATTGGCATTCTGGTATCCAGCTGAAAGATCCAGAAAACCTCTCTTTTACTGAGAGTATTACATCTATTTCCTCCTCTTGGATGTCTGGCAATCAGCTGGATACCCTGAAATGTCAGCAGGGAACTGTCAGAGTCGTGTTCTTTTCTGAAATGTAGGGAGACTGGTGTAGTGGACTCAGGATCTTCTATGGAACGCAAGTGTTCCAAAAAACGATCTTTTAAAGCCCGTGTCGTCTGACCGACATACTGCCTATAGCACCCCCTACAGGTCAGAAGGTATATAACATAGCAAGAATTGCATGTTATATGTTCCTGTATCTTAAATTGTTTTTCATTTGCAGTAGACACAAAATTCTGACCAAAGGTAGCATAAGTGCAAGACTTACACCTCCTACTACCACATTTGAAAAAACCTGGTTTAATAGACAACCAATTCTGGCTAGAAATTTTTGGCAACATAGAGGGAGACAAAATCCCTCTTAATGTTTTTGCTTTATGTGACACAAATAATACTCCATCCTTAACTATGTCACATAATTTGTCATCTGTCTCTAGGATAGGCAATGCTTTACGAATAATGCCACAAATTTGGGCATATTCTTCACTGTACGTAGTGATAAACTTGGGCTGACGAAATCTCTTATCTCCTTCCACTCTCTTTTTCTCAAGTAAAGTAGACCTATCCATATCATCAACTTCCTTTTTAATAGGCTCAATTGTCTCTCTACAATACCCTCTGTGTATAAGTCTATTTGTCAATTCTTCAGAGTGTAAAAAACAAAAAATCTTACGTGACAAACAAGATTATGAGAATAATAAATTCTATAAATGGACAGTGTCTGACACTAGGAGGAGATATAGAAGATACAAATCAGATAAAAAAGTCAGATTTGCAGAAACTGATACGGAGTATGATTATGACTCCTCTGATTTGGAAATTTCTAGTGAGAGTCCACCATCCTCTGTAGTAACTACGTCATTTGCTCTTACAGCACATGATGATCATGTTCCCTCAACATCTTCAGCTCAGTCAAAAAACGAGAGGGGCCAACACAAGTCCACAGTGCAAAGAAAAAAGTACGTAGAGGGGGACGTGGTAGGTCTGGAAGGTCAAGAAAATTTTCAAGAGACTGTACCCCCCAAACCTCGGCGCTATCCACAGAGGAGGAGGGCAATACCATTTCAGAAATATGCATAGACTCTTACAATGTTATTAATTTGTCATCAGTGCAACTTTCTAAAACACAACTACAAGTTTTGTCTCTTGGTTTAGGTTTCTCTCCAACTCATTTTAATTTGTTTGACACAGTAGTGGATTTGAATAGGTTCGTGAGAACCTTGGTATTGAAGAAACACTTTTTGGATGTTAAACAGCAAAGTTGTGAAGTGAGGCATGGAGAGAAACCAGAACCATTTAGATGTGGTTTTGATTTTGCTGATGAATGTGCTCTTCTAGACCTTGTAGCTATAGGTGAGGACACTAAAGACTCATATTTTAGTGTCAATCAAGATGTGTATGATCTTTCCAAATTAAAAAAGAAATCTAAGTTTCACCCAGTAAGCTCTAGGTCTAGTTCAGTTGAAGTCTTTCAGAAGACAGTTGAGAAAGCTTTGAAGAAACTACATAATAATATATCCTCTGTTAACCATAAGAAGGATAATCTGTCTAGAGATCAATATCTGTCTATCAAAGAGTTGGCTAACAATAAAGAATTAGTTTTTCGAAATTTGGACAAAGGGGGAAAGGTTGTAGTCCTCAATCGGGAGGATTACATTAAAGAGGCGCATAGATACTACAGTCTATGAGAGACTCAAATCAAATCCAGTGTTTTTCTATCAGAGAGAACTTAAAACCATTCTCTTTACTTGATGGTCTTATAACGGAAGTGAATTTTGAGTGAATTTTGAGTTCCTATATACTGAGCATCCGATTACAGCTATTTTTCACTTTCTTCCCAAAGTCCATAAGGACAGATATAATCCTCCAAGGAGGCCAATTGTGGCTGGAATTGGCTCATTAAATGAGCCTCTCTCTGAAATGATAGATGGGTATCTACAGCCAATGGTTCTGAAACTTTTGAGTTACATCAAAGATACTACGGATGTTGTGAAGAGATTAGAGAAAATTGTATGGCAGGAGGAATTTGTTTTGGTAACCATTGATGTGGTATCATTATATACCTGCATCCCTCACGAACAGGGTATTAAGGCCATTGAATATTTTTTGAGTCATTTTTCTGATTATGACGATGTTCTGAAAAGTTTTATTATCAAATCCATTGATTATCTATTGAAACATCATTTTTTTCTGTTTGAGGGGAGTTTCTATCTCCAGAGGCGTGGGACAGCCATGGGGGCAAAATTTGCCCCCTCCTGTGCCAACCTGTATATGGGTTGGTGGGAGCTGTCCCACGTCTATGGAGATAGAAATCCCTTCAAAGAATATATCCATTATTACGGTCGTTATATCGACGATATTTTGATAGTCTGGAGGGGACCAGTACATTTGATTGAACAATTTACAGAATATCTACAGAATAATTTGATGAATTTAAAATTTACATTAGAATTTAACAATAACTCCATGCCATTTTTGGATATTAGACTGGTGTCTAATATAGCAAATGAATCAGTAGATGTTGAATTATTTTGCAAAGAGATTGCAGGGAATACTATCCTAAATGCACAGTCTTGTCATCCAAAACATACAATTCGTTCTATCCCAAAAAGCCAATATATCAGGATTAAACGCAATTGCACGAATGAACAGAGTTATCAGTTACACTCTGAAGAATTGACAAATAGACTTATACACAGAGGGTATTGTAGAGAGACAATTTAGTCTATTAAAAAGGAAGTTGATGATATGGATAGCTCTACTTTACTTGAGAAAAAGAGAGTGGAAGGAGATAAGAGATTTCGTCAGCCCAAGTTTATCACTACGTACAGTGAAGAATATGCCCAAATTTGTGGCATTATTCGTAAAGCATTGCCTATCCTAGAGACAGATGACAAATTATGTGACATAGTTAAGGATGGAGTATTATTTGTGTCACGTAAAGCAAAAACATTAAGAGGGATTTTGTCTCCCTCTATGTTGCCAAAAATTTCTAGCCAGAATTGGTTGTCTATTAAACCAGGTTTTTTCAAATGTGGTAGTAGGAGGTGTAAGTCTTGCACTTATGCTACCTTTGGTCAGAATTTTGTGTCTACTGCAAATGAAAAACAATTTAAGATACAGGAACATATAACATGCAATTCTTGCTATGCTATATACCTTCTAACCTGTAGGGGGTGCTATAGGCAGTATGTCGGTCAGACGACACAGGCTTTAAAAGATCGTTTTTTGGAACACTTGCATTCCATAGAAGATCCTGAGTCCACTACACCAGTCTCCCTACATTTCAGAAAAGAACACGACTCTGACAGTTCCCTGCTGACATTTCAGGGTATCCAGCTGATTGCCAGACATCCAAGAGGAGGAAATAGATGTAATACTCTCAGTAAAAGAGAGGTTTTCTGGATCTTTCAGCTGGATACCAGAATGCCAATAGGGTTAAATTCTGAATGGGATGTAAAACTATTTGTGGATACCTAATTAGTTAAGTAAAGTTTTTTATTTTTATGTTGAGTCAAACTAAATTCCTTTTCTGATAGTTAATATGTGAGTTAAAAATTATATTATTATGTGTAGCATAATGTTTTCAGTCTATCTAAATAAAGAAATGTATTTTGCTGTCACTTAACACAGTATTCGTAGTTGACATAATGCAGCACCTTTTTTGTAATTTGATTGGTTTAATTAAAGAGGGAGTGTGTTTTCTTGCCCTTTAAATAGTGCTGCATTATGGGCAATAGTGCATGATGGTCACTGAGGAAGTTTAATATATAAACATTTGAAACGCGTTTGACCTGCTGAATTGCCTGTTGTAACCGCTTTTGCCTAACAGAGTTACTGAATACAGACTTTTTATTTCACCTTTTTGAGCCTTTGTCTCTTATTTCCGTTACATGGTTTGGAAATGTCAGTTACCGTGTGCAGTGGATGTTGCTATCAAATTCTACAAATAAATACAATTAAATAAACTAACTAAGTACAAAAAATAAAAAAGAACTAAGTTACAAAAAATAAAAAAATATTTACAAACATCAGAAAAATATTACAACAATTTTAAACTATTTACACCTACTCTAAGCCCCCTAATAAAATAACAAAGACCCCCAAAATAAAAAAATGCCCTACCCTATTCTAAATTACTAAAGTTCAAAGCTCTTTTACCTTACCAGCCCTAAACAGGGCCCTTTGCGGGGCATGCCCCAAAGAATTCAGCTCTTTTGCCTGTAAAAAAAACACATACAATACCCCCCCCCAACATTACAACCCAGCACCCACATACCCCTAATATAACCCAAACCCCCCTTAAATAAACCTAACACTAAGCCCCTGAAGATCTTCCTACCTTATCTTCACCATACCAGGTTCACCGATCGATCCAGAAGAGCTCCTCTGATGTCCTGATCCAAGCCCAAGCGGGGAGCTGAAGAGGTCCATGATCCGGCTGAAGTCATCATCCAAGCGGGAGCTGAAGAGGTCCATGATCCGGCTAAAGTCTTCATCCAAGCGGGAGCTGAAGAGGTCCATGATCCGGCTGAAGTCTTCTATCAACGGCATCTTCAATCTTCTTTCTTCGGGAGCCATCATCTTCCATCCGACGCGGAACATCCTCTTCTCCCGACGCCTACTCGCCAAATGACGGTTCCTTTAAATGATGTCATCCAAGATGGCGTCCCTCGAATTCCGATTGGCTGATAGGATTCTATCAGCCAATCGGAATTAAGGTAGGAATAATCTGATTGGCTGATGGAATCAATCCGATTGAATCAGCCAATCAGATTGAGCTCGCATTCTATTGGCTGATCGGAACAGCCAATAGAATGCAAGCTCAATCTGATTGGCTGATTGGATCAGCCAATCGGATTGAACTTGATTCTGATTGGCTGATTCCATCAGCCAATCAGAATATTCCTACCTTAATTCCGATTGGCTGATAGAATCCTATCAGCCAATCGGAATTCGAGGGACGCCATCTTGGATGACGTCATTTAAAGGAACCGTCATTCGGCGAGTAGGCGTCGGGAGAAGAGGATGTTCCGCGTCGGATGGAAGATGATGGCTCCCGAAGAAAGAAGATTGAAGATGCCATTGATAGAAGACTTCAGCCGGATCATGGACCTCTTCAGCTCCGGCTTGGATGAAGACTTCAGCCGGATCATGGACCTCTTCAGCTCCCGCTTGGATCATGACTTCAGCCGGATCATGGACCTCTTAAGCCCCCCGCTTGGGCTTGGATCAGGACATCGGAGGAGCTCTTCTGGATCGATCGGTGAACCTGGTATGGTGAAGATAAGGTAGGAAGATCTTCAGGGGCTTAGTGTTAGGTTTATTTAAGGGGGGTTTGGGTTAAATTAGGGGTATGTGGGTGGTGGGTTGTAATGTTGGGGGGGGTATTGTATGTGTTTTTTTTACAGGCAAAAGAGCTGAATTATTTGGGGCATGCCCCGCAAAGGGCCCTGTTCAGGGCTGGTAAGGTAAAAGAGCTTTGAACTTTAGTAATTTAGAATAGGGTAGGGCATTTTTTTATTTTGGGGGTCTTTGTTATTTTATTAGGGGGCTTAGAGTAGGTGTAATTAGTTTAAAATTGTTGTAATATTTTTCTGATGTTTGTAAATATTTTTTTATTTTTTATAACTTAGTTCTTTTTTATTTTTTGTACTTTATTTAGTTTATTTCATTGTATTTATTTGTAGATATTGTATTTAATTAATTTATTGATAGTGTAGTATTAGGTTTAATTGTAACTTAGGTTAGGATTTATTTTACAGGTAATTTTGTAATTATTTTAACTATTTTAGCTATTGTACCTGGTTAAAATAAATACAAAGTTACCTGTAAAATAAATATAAATCCTAAAATAGCTATAATATAATTATAATTTATATTGTAGCTATATTTGGGTTTATTTTACAAGTAAGTATTTAGCTTTAAATAGGAATAATTTATTTAATAAGAGTTAATTAATTTCGTTAGATTTAAATTATATTTAACTTAGGGGGGTGTTAGTGTTAGGGTTAGACTTAGCTTTAGGGGTTAATAAATTTATTAGAATAGCGGTGAGCTCCAGTCGGCAGATTAGGGGTTAATGTTTGAAGTTAGGTGTCGGCGATGTTAGGGAGGGCAGATTAGGGGTTAATACTATTTATTATAGGGTTAGTGAGGCGGATTAGGGGTTAATAACTTTATTATAATAGCGGTGCGGTCCGCTCGGCAGATTAGGGGTTAATAAGTGCAGTTAGGTGGAGGCGACGTTGAGGGGGGCAGGTTAGGGGTTAATATATGTAATATAGGGGTCGGCGGTGTTAGGGGCAGCAGATTAGGGGTACATAGCTATAATGTAGCTGGCGGCGGCGTGCGGACGTCAGATTAGGGGTTAATAAGTGTAGGTAGCTGGCGGCAACGTTGTGGGGGGCAGATTAGGGGTTAATAAATATAATATAGGGGTCGGCGGTGTTAGGGGCAGCAGATTAGGGGTACATAAGGATAACGTAGGTGGCGGTCGGCAGATTAGGGGTTAAAAAAATGTAATCGAGTGTCGGCGATGTGGGGGGGGACTCGGTTTAGGGGTACATAAGTAGTTTATGGGTGTTAGTGTACTTTAGAGCACAGTAGTTAAGAGCTTTATGAACCGGCGTTAGCCCAAAAAGCTCTTAACTACTGACTTTTTTCTGCGGCTGGAGTTTTGTCGTTAGAATTCTAACGCTCACCGGAGTTAGGAAGATCTCATTGAAAAAGATAGGATACGCAATTGACGTAAGGGGATCTGCGGTATGGAAAAGTCGCGGCTGAAAAGTGAGCGTTAGACCCTTTCCTGACTGACTCCAAATACCGGCGGTAGCCTAAAACCAGCGTTAGGAGCCTCTAACGCTGGTTTTCACGGCTACCGCCAAACTCCAAATCTAGGCCTTAGTAAGGAAGGCCACACAACTACATATGATTCTTATGTCATGTACAGCTCTTTTTTTTTTTTTTTATCTTTTTTTATTGAGGTTTTGCGAATTATATAATACACAATGAGTGCCATACAATTGTAAAGAAAACAATTCAAGTAAATTGTAAATACAACATTATGTAAGACATGTAGTGAGATACAAGGCATAGGCTTCAGAAACCTCAATTTTACTTTAACATTAGCTAATCTGTAGGACTATTTTGTTGGTCACTTATGGACCTCTTGGTAGTGTACGATAAGAATTATATGATAGTCCGCCTGCGGCCACATCAGGGCCTTATTGCTCCTTATAAGAGAAAGAATCAACGGGTAAGCACCACTTGTGTTAGTGTAATGTGGCTATAGATAGTACCTAATAGCAAAATAGTATATAAAGATTTCTTAATGGGGAGGAATCTTTTTGAGATGGAATCTTATCGTTTAAGGACTTATACTATACACTGTGTGAAATTATTATATAGCTTGGGGACTAAGACATTGTAAAGATAGAATCAAGTGTTGATGCTGTTTTTGGAGAGCAGAAATATATGTAAATATTATGATCACATACATTACTTAGGTACTAAGGGAGTTGAATATCGGCAGGAGACACTTGTAAGGGAATATAGATTAAAGCCTAATGGTGGCGATACTAGTTGGGAAGAGCTTATTATAAATATATGAGGAACTCAGCCTACAGTATAAGGAGTGCATCTTCTTTATGCAATGATATTAGAAGACCCCCTTAATTAGCAACTCATTAAAATGTGTGTAGTGCCCTATAATCTGGGAACAAGTAGGAAAGTATATAGTAGACCTTTATAGTGGACTACTCTAGCCTGAGCGAGGGGAGGCAGAAGCAAGGATTTCACAAAGTACTGTGGGATATCATATAGCTGACTCAGACATTGTGATTGACATAGAAAACACAGGAAACATCTAAAAGCCAGAACTATCTATGTGTCACAGTTTCCCATAACAGCCATGTAGAGGTTAAATAAGTATGTATAGGCATCATGAATAATTCCAAAGATACAAAGGTTTTCAAGTGTCAACATTATTAACTTAAGAGATGGTTAAACATAATGGAGCAGATGATTATACTATGTAATCTGGTAACAAACAAGAAAGAAGTATATAGTAAACTTGCGTGGAGACCTTTAATTCTGTTAGATATAACTGTGCAGGTATTGTATAGGTCCAAGAACAATTTTTTTTATTTAAGTGACAACATTATTAGTCATGGAGATTTAAACAAAATGGAACAATTGAGTATACTATACAGTTAGTTGACCGCTTCTTGCTAGTCTGTAAAACATATGAGTCTCATCCCACTCCTCTTAGAATAAAAATATGTGATTGTATTTGATGCAACAGTATAGACGTAACTTGTGTAGTTATCAGGGCCATTAGAGAAGGGATAGTTGCAATAAGTAATGGCGTGGGAGTGTCAAAGAGTTCTGCACCCAGGCATGGCGACTCAAGTGGATGGCCTCCTGTAAGGGCTGGAGTTAGAACTGTCCCGGCTATTCTTATATCTTCCTTGTGTCACACAATGTTATAGGGTGCCACCAAGTTAGATTTCAATTGACGGGAGGTGTCCAAACGGCTCTCCAGCGGGTCGGCCGCATGCCACCAAGATCCGCCCAGGGCAAAGCTCCACATACCATCCAGGTATATTGATCTGGTGTTAGATCGGCTGGCTGATCGTAATGCATTGTTGGTGTAATTGTACTTGGTTCCCACAGCAGGTCCAGCGACACTGTGTCTACTTGTGACATTACTGGGACATGATCTGTGTTGGGCAAGTTACTCACCACAGCCGTAATATCTTGCTCCACTTTTCTCTCCGTTCAGTATATGTGAGCTCCAGCATTAGATGAAGTGCTCTCCTCCTCTCCCCATTGCAACAGCAAAACTAGCTCGCCGAAGCTGCTATCCATCTATTTCTAGAGGTTAACAAGCAGGGTAAGAAGTGTTGCGTGGGATTCCTCCCCATTAGAGATTGCCATATTGAGCCTATTAACCCTAGTGCTCAGTGTGGGGGGTGATAGCGAAATTTCTGGTTGTTTGCCGCCAAATACCTCTTCGACCTGAATCTGGGCTGGAAGATCTCTAGGATTAAGATATTTATATGTAACTGATCAGCTTAGTTTCAGTGATCTGATGGTATCCTTCAATAAGCAATAAGCTTTATATCCCAGGATATAATCGGCTGAATATTTTAGTTTTTTCCAGAGCCTCAGGAAATGCAACTTAAGATGGTTGCAGCTAGGTCACGCCCCCATGTACAGATCTTTTAAACTTTGTATAAACTTATGTATAAGTTTCTATATTTCAGGTTCTACCCTGAAAATAGTTCAGATATCCGGACTGATTTTCTTTGTCCTTCAAGAGATCTTTGAAGCAAAGTAACTTTGATTTTCTAGCACTCTTATCTAAATGTTGTCTGTGATCTTTAAAAGCAATAACATTTACTAAAGAATTTGGAGAACCTCACGGTCAAGAGATTTTACCCTAAACTGTTTATTATCCAAAAGGATTTGCAGCCCTGTCCTGGATTTAATATCCCTAATATTCCTACTGGGTCAATGGGAACATCCCTCACATTTTTGTTTGTTTTTTTCCTTTATCAAAGGGTCACATTATGACTATTATAGACCTCAAGGATTCTTTTTTGAACATCCCTATACATAGGGATTATTTTCAGTTCCTGAGGTTTGTATATCTGCAAAACTCTGTCAGTTTGCACTCTCTGTAGGATTCAGTCTTGCTGGTGATCATAATCAGGACATTTCAGTTGCTCCTTATCTAACTGATATTTAGTCCAATATCAAAAAAGGATAGCTGGCAGTGCCTAAGATAAACTCATACAAGCTCACTATAAGGGTTACCTAACAAATCCAAGATGATTAGGACAGATACAAATGGAGATATAATAAGAGCGCCAACAGGCTGAAGTATGATATCAAGGAATATTGTAACTATAAGTTGTTACATTTATTCTAAATGACTAAAAACAGCTTAAACAACTAACATTATCTAAAATGATAATATATGAGGAACAATAAATCAATAAACTAATAGTCCCAACGTCCAGTGAGTACAAAAATCCAAATACTGAAAAATATGTAAATCCTTGACTGTGAAATCCTAAAGTGAATCCTGGAAGATGATCCTTTACGTGACTCATATATATATATATATATATATATATATATATATATATATATATATATATATATATATATATATATATATATATATATATATATATATATATATATACAGGGAGTGCAGAATTATTAGGCAAATGAGTATTTTGACCACATCATCCTCTTTATGCATGTTGTCTTACTCCAAGCTGTATAGTCTTGAAAGCCTACTACCAATTAAGCATATTAGGTGATGTGCATCTCTGTAATGAGAAGGGGTGTGGTCTAATGACATCAACACCCTATATCAGGTGTGCATAATTATTAGGCAACTTCCTTTCCTTTGGCAAAATGGGTCAAAAGAAGGACTTGACAGGCTCAGAAAAGTCAAAAATAGTGAGATATCTTGCAGAGGGATGCAGCACTCTTAAAATTGCAAAGCTTCTGAAGCGTGATCATAGAACAATCAAGCGTTTCATTCAAAATAGTCAACAGGGTCGCAAGAAGCGTGTGGAAAAACCAAGCCACAAAATAACTGCCCATGAACTGAGAAAAGTCAAGCGTGCAGCTGCCAAGATGCCACTTGCCACCAGTTTGGCCATATTTCAGAGCTGCAACATCACTGGAGTGCCCAAAAGCACAAGGTGTGCAATACTCAGAGACATGGCCAAGGTAAGAAAGGCTGAAAGACGACCACCACTGAACAAGACACACAAGCTGACATGTCAAGACTGGGCCAAGAAATATCTCAAGACTGATTTTTCTAAGGTTTTATGGACTGATGAAATGAGAGTTAGTCTTGATGGGCCAGATGGATGGGCCCGTGGCTGGATTGGTAAAGGGCAGAGAGCTCCAGTCCGACTCAGACGCCAGCAAGGTGGAGGTGGAGTACTGGCTTGGGCTGGTATCATCAAAGATGAGCTTGTGGGGCCTTTTTGGGTTGAGGATGGAGTCAAGATCAACTCCCAGTCCTACTGCCAGTTTCTGGAAGACACCTTCTTCAAGCAGTGGTACAGGAAGAAATCTGCATCCTTCAAGAAAAACATGATTTTCATGCAGGACAATGCTCCATCACACGCGTCCAAGTACTCCACAGCGTGGCTGGCAAGAAAGGGTATAAAAGAAGAAAATCTAATGACATGGCCTCCTTGTTCACCTGATCTGAACCCCATTGAGAACCTGTGGTCCATCATCAAATGTGAGATTTACAAGGAGGGAAAACAGTACACCTCTCTGAACAGTGTCTGGGAGGCTGTGGTTGCTGCTGCACGCAATGTTGATGGTGAACAGATCAAAACACTGACAGAATCCATGGATGGCAGGCTTTTGAGTGTCCTTGCAAAGAAAGGTGGCTTTATTGGTCACTGATTTGTTTTTGTTTTGTTTTTGAATGTCAGAAATGTATATTTGTGAATGTTGAAATGTTATATTGGTTTCACTGGTAAAAATAAATAATTGAAATGGGTATATATTTGTTTTTTGTTAAGTTGCCTAATAATTATGCACAGTAATAGTCACCTGCACACACAGATATCCCCCTAAAATAGCTACAACTAAAAACAAACTAAAAACTACTTCCAAAACTATTCAGCTTTGATATTAATGAGTTTTTTGGGTTCATTGAGAACATGGTTGTTGTTCAATAATAAAATTAATCCTCAAAAATACAACTTGCCTAATAATTCTGCACTCCCTGTATATATATATATTTATAGATATTTATATATATATATATATATATATATATATATATAGCTGCAAGAATCTAAAAGAACAAGCGCACAGATACACTTTTCATAGTGCAGATCAATTTAATATTTTAAAACACATTACATGTATTCAGTAATTCAGGAATGAATCCTACTCACAGAGGGAACCCCAATCATATGAGGTAAGTAATAGCGGTCGGATCCTTAAAGTGTCCCCACTTGTTACTGATAGTAAATCCCAATGTAATAGGAAAGTCTCCTTGTCAGTAAGATCCCCAGTCCGGTTCAAGGTAGATGAGGGTAGCGGTTAGTAATGTCTGAAAGTTCTGGTTAGTCTTACCACTCCGCTCCGCTCCTGAAGTTAGCAATCCGGTCAAATGCTGACAGAAAAACAACGCTGCAGGTAGTAGTAACAGCGTGTATAGCTATGCTCCTGCTCGGCGTGTGAATCACAAGTGACGTAAGGTGGGCGTGGCCTTACGCGTTTCACGGAAACATCCGCTTCATCAGAGGCTTGATGTACGCCCACCCTACCTGCTGTGCTTATGAGACAGCGTTAAGGTTCACGCCCTCCCTACGTCAGACTACTTGCGAGACCTGTCAATGAAAGTGCCGGTATATGAGGAGTAATAGTATTTGTTGAAGGAAAGCTACAACATAAAATCCTATTTAACAACACACAATCTCCTATATTCTATTACATTCATTGTTTTATAGGATTTAGCTCTGTATACTCAGTTTACGAGTTCCTCCTAAACAGTCATTCTAATGTTAATCCAAGTTTAAAAAAGTACATATGTATATACACATAGTAAAAAATCAAAATAGTAATATATATATTTTAAAATCTAATAACCAATATATATTATAAGCTATCAGCAGATCATTCACTATATTTACAATTTAATAATCCATGTGTCTATATAAAACACTTGCTTGATAAGGGGATATTATAATGCATTCACTACAGTATATGGGTGATGAAATTTTAATCACTTCTAAGTATATGAATGCTGTTTGAAGTAAAGCTATTGTGATGTATTAATTATCTGTATTTTCTATTTGAATATGCAGTTAATAGCTCATACCTATAAAGTTTCTTGGACTTTCAATAATTACATTTGAGCAATGAAGTATAAAAAATCCCCTTTATCATTTTTCCACATAAAAATAATTGATATCCTCCTGTTTAAATTCGATTCAATTTCTTAAAAGTGAAACTTATTCTGATTATATTTTATACCCTATTAAATTAGATTGAATCAATATTAAATTTATATTAAACTAAACTAAATTAAAAAGGCCTGAATATCCACTTCCCTATTCATTCCATAGGGCTCCAAGGTATGAAGGGAGTGGATCCAGAATGTTTCTCTCTGTCTCAAACATAACATCCTGTCTCCCCTCCTTTCGTCCATGACCACTTGTTCTATTGCCTTAAATCTCAAACTAGAAGGATCATTATTATGTTTCTTTCTAAAGTGGTCCGTCACTCCATGGGACATGTCCCCTTGCTCAATGTTTGCAATATGTTCTAATACCCTTCTTTTTACTGTTCTTTTAGTCCTACCAATATATTGCAGTTTGCAACTACATTCTAGGGCATATACAACATACTTAGAATGACAATTCATAGATGTTCTAATAGGCCTAGTGTAGCCATTTACATGAGATGTTATTTGTTTGTTGTCATGATCTATTAATGGACATGTACTGCAGTTCTTCCTATTACACTTAAAAAAACCAAAGCTCACTCTATTTAGCCAATTCTGTTTGTTTGGATCCTGTCTCAATCTACTGGGAGCTAGAATATCTTTTAAATTCTTGTTTTTCTTGAATACAACTCTAGGGATATGATCCAAGGACTTTTTAAGGATAGGATCTTCTAATAAAACATGCCAATGTTTTTTCAGTACTCTCTTTATATCCCATGATTTTTCGTTGTATTTTGTTAAAAATAGATTATCCATCTTTTTCCTTTCATAATTATGGTTTATGGATCTTTGCAAGAAAGACACTTTAAGATCCAAAAATAATACCAATTTGAATGAGTTTGAGATGAGAGCCCTAAAAAAATTGAAAGAGGACACTTCAATAATAATAAGGGAAGCGGATAAGGGGGGAAGTATAGTCATTCAGGACAAAGATGACTATCTGACTGAGGCCTTCAGAATCCTGAATGACTCTACTACCTATCGGAAATTGAAAGGAGACCCCACAAACAGCTTCATTAAAGAGTTAAAAAACCTACTCACTGAGAATTTAAGGCTAGGCAATATATCTAAGGAGGAATATGAATTTCTTTTTTTGGACAAGTGTAGAGTGGCAATTTTCTATCACTTGCCCAAAATACATAAAGATTCAGAACGTCCACCTGGACGCCCTATAATCTCGGGCATAAACTCCTTGACTAGCAATCTTTCTCAGTTTGTAGATTACTATTTGAAACCTATGGTCATCACCCTAAAATCATATATACGTGATACTCCTCACATTCTATCTATTATGGAGAATATACAGTGGCAGCCCGATTACAGGTGGCTGACACTAGATGTTGCATCTCTCTACACTTGCATCCCACATGATGCAGGTGTAGAGAGCATAAAATATAATTTTGATAAGTATAATCATCTGCCAGTTATGCAGAGGGAATTCTTGTTAAAAGCAATCAAGTTCATTCTTCAGAAGAATTACTTCTTGTTCAATAAGGACTTTTATTTGCAAGTTGGGGGCACAGCGATGGGTACTCGCTTTGCCCCCAACTATGCAAATCTCTATATGGGAACTTGGGAAGATAAGTGTATATGGGACAATAATCCCTTCAAGGAAAATATAATCGTTTGGAAACGATTTATAGATGACGTAATAGTCATCTGGAAAGGGGATGAGAGTGAAATAGACAGATTCTTTAACTATGTGAATCATAATGATTTCAATCTAAAATTCACAAAAAATGTAAATAGCACTAAAATTGAATTTTTAGATGTAGTGCTCACAGGAAGTGAGAATACAATAACTACCAGCTTATATAAAAAGGAGACAGACTCGAACAGTTACCTCCACGCCAAGAGTGGTCATCATAGAAATTGGATCAGAAATATACCATATGGTCAATTTCAGAGGGTGAGGAGGAACTGTTCGAGTCTGGTCTCCTATGATAAAGAATCAGAAGAATTAAAAATCAAGTTTAGAGCCAAGGGCTATTCTAGGGACTTGGTAGAAAGTGGATATTCAAGGGCACGCCAACTAGAAAGATCCACTCTTCTAAAGCAGAAATCAAACCATAATTATGAAAGGAAAAAGATGGATAATCTATTTTTAACAAAATACAACGAAAAATCATGGGATATAAAGAGAGTACTGAAAAAACATTGGCATGTTTTATTAGAAGATCCTATCCTTAAAAAGTCCTTGGATCATATCCCTAGAGTTGTATTCAAGAAAAACAAGAATTTAAAAGATATTCTAGCTCCCAGTAGATTGAGACAGGATCCAAACAAACAGAATTGGCTAAATAGAGTGAGCTTTGGTTTTTTTAAGTGTAATAGGAAGAACTGCAGTACATGTCCATTAATAGATCATGACAACAAACAAATAACATCTCATGTAAATGGCTACACTAGGCCTATTAGAACATCTATGAATTGTCATTCTAAGTATGTTGTATATGCCCTAGAATGTAGTTGCAAACTGCAATATATTGGTAGGACTAAAAGAACAGTAAAAAGAAGGGTATTAGAACATATTGCAAACATTGAGCAAGGGGACATGTCCCATGGAGTGACGGACCACTTTAGAAAGAAACATAATAATGATCCTTCTAGTTTGAGATTTAAGGCAATAGAACAAGTGGTCATGGACGAAAGGAGGGGAGACAGGATGTTATGTTTGAGACAGAGAGAAACATTCTGGATCCACTCCCTTCATACCTTGGAGCCCTATGGAATGAATAGGGAAGTGGATATTCAGGCCTTTTTAATTTAGTTTAGTTTAATATAAATTTAATATTGATTCAATCTAATTTAATAGGGTATAAAATATAATCAGAATAAGTTTCACTTTTAAGAAATTGAATCGAATTTAAACAGGAGGATATCAATTATTTTTATGTGGAAAAATGATAAAGGGGATTTTTTATACTTCATTGCTCAAATGTAATTATTGAAAGTCCAAGAAACTTTATAGGTATGAGCTATTAACTGCATATTCAAATAGAAAATACAGATAATTAATACATCACAATAGCTTTACTTCAAACAGCATTCATATACTTAGAAGTGATTAAAATTTCATCACCCATATACTGTAGTGAATGCATTATAATATCCCCTTATCAAGCAAGTGT